>NW_027185163.1:0-25422 GCF_040668555.2 Bombus flavifrons
TTATATAGTATTACCATATAACGTATAACGTTATATAGTATTACGTTATAACGTATAACGTTATATAGTATTACGTTATAACGTATAACGTTATATAGTATTACGTTATAACGTATAACGTTATTTTGTATTACCATATAACGTATAACGTTATGTAGTATTACGTTATAACGTATAACGTTATATAGTATCACCATGTAACGTATAACGTTATATAGTATTACGTTATAACGTATAACGTTATATAGTATGACGCTATAACGTATAACGTTATATAGTATTACCATATAACGTATAACGTTATATAGTATTACCATATAACGTATAACGTTATATAGTATTACCATATAACGTATAACGTTATATAGTATTACCATATAACGTATAACGTTATATAGTATTACGTTATAACGTATAACGTTATATACTATTACGTTATAACGTATAACGTTATATAGTATCACCATATAACGTATAACGTTATATAGTATTACGTTATAACGTATAACGTTATATAGTATTACGTTATAACGTATAACGTTATATAGTATTACGTTATAACGTATAACGTTATTTTGTATTACCATATAACGTATAACGTTATGTAGTATTACGTTATAACGTATAACGTTATATAGTATTACGTTATAACGTATAACGTTATATAGTATCACCATGTAACGTATAACGTTATATAGTATTACGTTATAACGTATAACGTTATATAGTATGACGTTATAACGTATAACGTTATATAGTATTACCATATAACGTATAACGTTATATAGTATTACCATATAACGTATAACGTTATATAGTATTACCATATAACGTATAACGTTATATAGTATTACCATATAACGTATAACGTTATATAGTATTACGTTATAACGTATAACGTTATATAGTATTACCATATAACGTATAACGTTATATAGTATTACCATATAACGTATAACGTTATATAGTATTACGTTATAACGTATAACGTTATATAGTATTACGTTATAACGTATAACGTTATATAGTATTACGTTATAACGTATAACGTTATATAGTATTACGTTATAACGTATAACGTTATATAGTATTACGTTATAACGTATAACGTTATATAGTATTACGTTATAACGTATAACGTTATATAGTATTACGTTATAACGTGTAACATTTTATTGTATTACGTTATAACGTATAACGTTATATAGTATCACCATGTAACGTACAACGTTATATAGTATTACGTTATAACGTATAACGTTATATAGTATTACCATATAACGTATAACGTTATATAGTATTACCATATAACGTATAACGTTATATAGTATTACGTTATAACGTATAACGTTATATAGTATTACGTTATAACGTATTACGTTATATAGTATTACGTTATAACGTATAACGTTATATAGTATTACGTTATAACGTATAACGTTATATAGTATTACGTTATAACGTTTAACGTTATATAGTATTACCATATCACGTATAAAGTTATATAGTATTACGGTATAACGTATAACGTTATATACTATTACGTTATAACGTTATATAGTATTACCATATAACGTATAACGTTATATAGTATTACGTTATAACGTATAACTTTATATAGTATTACGTTATATCGTATAACGTTATATAGTATTACCATATAACGTATAACGTTATATAGTATTACGTTATAACGTATAACGTTATATACTATTACGTTATAACGTATAACGTTATATAGTATCACCATATAACGTATAACGTTATATAGTATCACCATGTAACGTATAACGTTATATAGTATCACCATGTAACGTATAACGTTATATAGTATTACGTTATAACGTATAACGTTATATAGTATCACCATGTAACGTATAACGTTATATAGTATCACCATGTAACGTATAACGTTATATAGTATTACGTTATAACGTATAACGTTATATAGTATGACGTTATAACGTATAACGTTATATAGTATTACCATATAACGTATAACGTTATATAGTATTACCATATAACGTATAACGTTATATAGTATTACCATATAACGTATAACGTTATATAGTATCACCATGTAACGTATAACGTTATATAGTATCACCATGTAACGTATAACGTTATATAGTTTCACCATGTAACGTATAACGTTATATAGTATTACGTTATAACGTATAACGTTATATAGTATGACGTTATAACGTATAACGTTATATAGTATTACCATATAACGTATAACGTTATATAGTATTACCATATAACGTATAACGTTATATAGTATTACGTTATAACGTATAACGTTATATAGTATTACGTTATAACGTATAACGTTATATAGTATCACCATGTAACGTATAACGTTATATAGTATTACGTTATAACGTATAACGTTATATAGTATTACGTTATAACGTTTAACGTTATATAGTATTACGTTATAACGTGTAACATTTTATAGTATTACGTTATAACGTATAACGTTATATAGTATCACCATGTAACGTACAACGCTATATAGTATTACGTTATAACGTATAACGTTATATAGTATTACCATATAACGTATAACGTTATATAGTATTACCATATAACGTATAACGTTATATAGTATTACCATATAACGTATAACGTTATATAGTATTACGTTATAACGTATAACGTTATATAGTATTACGTTATAACGTATAACGTTATATAGTATTACGTTATAACGTATAACGTTATATAGTATTACGTTATAACGTATAACGTTATATAGTATTACGTTATAACGTTTAACGTTATATAGTATTACCATATCACGTATAAAGTTATATAGTATTACGGTATAACGTATAACGTTATATACTATTACGTTATAACGTTATATAGTATTACCATATAACGTATAACGTTATATAGTATTACGTTATAACGTATAACTTTATATAGTATTACGTTATATCGTATAACGTTATATAGTATTACCATATAACGTATAACGTTATATAGTATTACGTTATAACGTATAACGTTATATACTATTACGTTATAACGTATAACGTTATATAGTATCACCATATAACGTATAACGTTATATAGTATCACCATGTAACGTATAACGTTATATAGTATCACCATGTAACGTATAACGTTATATAGTATTACGTTATAACGTATAACGTTATATAGTATGACGTTATAACGTATAACGTTATATAGTATTACCATATAACGTATAACGTTATATAGTATTACCATATAACGTATAACGTTATATAGTATTACCATATAACGTATAACGTTATATAGTATTACCATATAACGTATAACGTTATATAGTATTACCATATAACGTATAACGTTATATAGTATCACCATGTAACGTATAACGTTATATAGTATCACCATGTAACGTATAACGTTATATAGTATTACGTTATAACGTATAACGTTATATAGTATTACGTTATAACATATAACGTTATATAGTATTACGTTATAACGTATAACTTTATATAGTATTACGTTATAACGTATAACGTTATATAGTATCACCATGTAACGTATAACGTTATATAGTATTACGTTATAACGTATAACGTTATATAGTATTACGTTATAACGTATAACGTTATATAGTATTACGTTATAACGTATAACGTTATTTAGTATTACCATATAACGTATAACGTTATGTAGTATTACGTTATAACGTATAACGTTATATAGTATTACCATATAACGTATAACGTTATATAGTATTACCATATAACGTATAACGTTATATAGTATTACGTTATAACGTATAACGTTATATAGTATTACGTTATAACGTATAACGTTATATAGTATTACGTTATAACGTATAACGTTATATAGTATTACGTTATAACGTATAACGTTATATAGTATTACGTTATAACGTTTAACGTTATATAGTATCACCATGTAACGTATAACGTTATATAGTATGACGTTATAACGTATAACGTTATATAGTATTACCATATAACGTATAACGTTATATAGTATTACCATATAACGTATAACGTTATATAGTATCACCATGTAACGTATAACGTTATATAGTATCACCATGTAACGTATAACGTTATATAGTATCACCATGTAACGTATAACGTTATATAGTATCACAATGTAACGTATAACGTTATATAGTATTACGTTATAATGTATAACGTTATATAGTATTACGTTATAACGTATAACGTTATATAGTATTACGTTATAACGTATAACGTTATATAGTATTACCATGTAACGTATAACGTTATATAGTATTACGTTATAACGTATAACGTTATATAGTATTACGTTATAACGTTTAACGTTATATAGTATTACGTTATAACGTGTAACATTTTATAGTATTACGTTATAACGTATAACGTTATATAGTATCACCATGTAACGTACAACGCTATATAGTATTACGTTATAACGTATAACGTTATATAGTATTACCATATAACGTATAACGTTATATAGTATTACCATATAACGTATAACGTTATATAGTATTACGTTATAACGTATAACGTTATATAGTATTACGTTATAACGTATAACGTTATATAGTATTACGTTATAACGTATAACGTTATATAGTATTACGTTATAACGTATAACGTTATATAGTATTACGTTATAACGTTTAACGTTATATAGTATTACCATATCACGTATAAAGTTATATAGTATTACGGTATAACGTATAACGTTATATACTATTACGTTATAACGTTATATAGTATTACCATATAACGTATAACGTTGTATAGTATTACGTTATAACGTATAACTTTATATAGTATTACGTTATATCGTATAACGTTATATAGTATTACCATATAACGTATAACGTTATATAGTATTACGTTATAACGTATAACGTTATATACTATTACGTTATAACGTATAACGTTATATAGTATCACCATATAACGTATAACGTTATATAGTATCACCATGTAACGTATAACGTTATATAGTATCACCATGTAACGTATAACGTTATATAGTATTACGTTATAACGTATAACGTTATATAGTATGACGTTATAACGTATAACGTTATATAGTATTACCATATAACGTATAACGTTATATAGTATTACCATATAACGTATAACGTTATATAGTATTACCATATAACGTATAACGTTATATAGTATTACGTTATAACGTATAACGTTATATAGTATTACCATATAACGTATAACGTTATATAGTATTACCATATAACGTATAACGTTATATAGTGTTACGTTATAACGTATAACGTTATATAGTATTACGTTATAACATATAACGTTATATAGTATTACGTTATAACGTATAACTTTATATAGTATTACGTTATAACGTATAAGGTTATATAGTATCACCATGTAACGTATAACGTTATATAGTATCACCATGTAACGTATAACGTTATATAGTATCACCATGTAACGTATAACGTTATATAGTATGACGTTATAACGTATAACGTTATATAGTATTACCATATAACGTATAACGTTATATAGTATTACCATATAACGTATAACGTTATATAGTATCACCATGTAACGTATAACGTTATATAGTATCACCATGTAACGTATAACGTTATATAGTATCACCATGTAACGTATAACGTTATATAGTATTACGTTATAACGTATAACGTTATATAGTATCACCATGTAACGTATAACGTTATATAGTATCACCATGTAACGTATAACGTTATATAGTATTACGTTATAACGTATAACGTTATATAGTATGACGTTATAACGTATAACGTTATATAGTATTACCATATAACGTATAACGTTATATAGTATTACCATATAACGTATAACGTTATATAGTATTACCATATAACGTATAACGTTATATAGTATCACCATGTAACGTATAACGTTATATAGTATCACCATGTAACGTATAACGTTATATAGTTTCACCATGTAACGTATAACGTTATATAGTATTACGTTATAACGTATAACGTTATATAGTATGACGTTATAACGTATAACGTTATATAGTATTACCATATAACGTATAACGTTATATAGTATTACCATATAACGTATAACGTTATATAGTATTACGTTATAACGTATAACGTTATATAGTATTACGTTATAACGTATAACGTTATATAGTATCACCATGTAACGTATAACGTTATATAGTATTACGTTATAACGTATAACGTTATATAGTATTACGTTATAACGTTTAACGTTATATAGTATTACGTTATAACGTGTAACATTTTATAGTATTACGTTATAACGTATAACGTTATATAGTATCACCATGTAACGTACAACGCTATATAGTATTACGTTATAACGTATAACGTTATATAGTATTACCATATAACGTATAACGTTATATAGTATTACCATATAACGTATAACGTTATATAGTATTACCATATAACGTATAACGTTATATAGTATTACGTTATAACGTATAACGTTATATAGTATTACGTTATAACGTATAACGTTATATAGTATTACGTTATAACGTATAACGTTATATAGTATTACGTTATAACGTATAACGTTATATAGTATTACGTTATAACGTTTAACGTTATATAGTATTACCATATCACGTATAAAGTTATATAGTATTACGGTATAACGTATAACGTTATATACTATTACGTTATAACGTTATATAGTATTACCATATAACGTATAACGTTATATAGTATTACGTTATAACGTATAACTTTATATAGTATTACGTTATATCGTATAACGTTATATAGTATTACCATATAACGTATAACGTTATATAGTATTACGTTATAACGTATAACGTTATATACTATTACGTTATAACGTATAACGTTATATAGTATCACCATATAACGTATAACGTTATATAGTATCACCATGTAACGTATAACGTTATATAGTATCACCATGTAACGTATAACGTTATATAGTATTACGTTATAACGTATAACGTTATATAGTATTACGTTATAACGTATAACGTTATATAGTATTACGTTATAACGTATAACGTTATATAGTATCACCATGTAACGTATAACGTTATATAGTATCACCATGTAACGTATAACGTTATATAGTATTACGTTATAACGTATAACGTTATATAGTATTACGTTATAACGTTTAACGTTATATAGTATTACCATATCACGTATAAAGTTATATAGTATTACGGTATAACGTATAACGTTATATACTATTACGTTATAACGTTATATAGTATTACCATATAACGTATAACGTTATATAGTATCACCATGTAACGTATAACGTTATATAGTATCACCATGTAACGTATAACGTTATATAGTATTACGTTATAACGTATAACGTTATATAGTATTACGTTATAACGTATAACGTTATATAGTATTACGTTATAACGTATAACGTTATATAGTATTACCATATAACGTATAACGTTATATAGTATTACCATATAACGTATAACGTTATATAGTATTACCATATAACGTATAACGTTATATAGTATTACGTTATAACGTATAACGTTATATAGTATTACGTTATAACGTATAACGTTATATAGTATTACGTTATAACGTATAACGTTATATAGTATTACGTTATAACGTATAACGTTATATAGTATTACGTTATAACGTTTAACGTTATATAGTATTACCATATCACGTATAAAGTTATATAGTATTACGGTATAACGTATAACGTTATATACTATTACGTTATAACGTTATATAGTATTACCATATAACGTATAACGTTATATAGTATTACGTTATAACGTATAACTTTATATAGTATTACGTTATATCGTATAACGTTATATAGTATTACCATATAACGTATAACGTTATATAGTATTACGTTATAACGTATAACGTTATATACTATTACGTTATAACGTATAACGTTATATAGTATCACCATATAACGTATAACGTTATATAGTATCACCATGTAACGTATAACGTTATATAGTATCACCATGTAACGTATAACGTTATATAGTATTACGTTATAACGTATAACGTTATATAGTATGACGTTATAACGTATAACGTTATATAGTATTACCATATAACGTATAACGTTATATAGTATTACCATATAACGTATAACGTTATATAGTATTACCATATAACGTATAACGTTATATAGTATTACGTTATAACGTATAACGTTATATAGTATTACGTTATAACGTATAACGTTATATAGTATTACCATATAACGTATAACGTTATATAGTATTACCATATAACGTATAACGTTATATAGTATTACGTTATAACGTATAACGTTATATAGTATTACGTTATAACATATAACGTTATATAGTATTACGTTATAACGTATAACTTTATATAGTATTACGTTATAACGTATAACGTTATATAGTATCACCATGTAACGTATAACGTTATATAGTATCACCATGTAACGTATAACGTTATATAGTATCACCATGTAACGTATAACGTTATATAGTATGACGTTATAACGTATAACGTTATATAGTATTACCATATAACGTATAACGTTATATAGTATTACCATATAACGTATAACGTTATATAGTATCACCATGTAACGTATAACGTTATATAGTATCACCATGTAACGTATAACGTTATATAGTATTACGTTATAATGTATAACGTTATATAGTATGACGTTATAACGTATAACGTTATATAGTATTACCATATAACGTATAACGTTATATAGTATTACCATATAACGTATAACGTTATATAGTATTACCATATAACGTATAACGTTATATAGTATTACGTTATAACGTATAACGTTATATAGTATTACGTTATAACGTATAACGTTATATAGTATTACGTTATAACGTATAACGTTATTTAGTATTACCATATAACGTATAACGTTATGTAGTATTACGTTATAACGTATAACGTTATATAGTATTACCATATAACGTATAACGTTATATAGTATTACGTTATAACGTATAACGTTATATAGTATTACGTTATAACGTATAACGTTATATAGTATTACGTTATAACGTATAACGTTATATAGTATTACGTTATAACGTATAACGTTATATAGTATTACGTTATAACGTTTAACGTTATATAGTATCACCATGTAACGTATAACGTTATATAGTATGACGTTATAACGTATAACGTTATATAGTATTACCATATAACGTATAACGTTATATAGTATTACCATATAACGTATAACGTTATATAGTATCACCATGTAACGTATAACGTTATATAGTATCACCATGTAACGTATAACGTTATATAGTATCACCATGTAACGTATAACGTTATATAGTATCACAATGTAACGTATAACGTTATATAGTATTACGTTATAATGTATAACGTTATATAGTATTACGTTATAACGTATAACGTTATATAGTATTACGTTATAACGTATAACGTTATATAGTATTACCATGTAACGTATAACGTTATATAGTATTACGTTATAACGTATAACGTTATATAGTATTACGTTATAACGTTTAACGTTATATAGTATTACGTTATAACGTGTAACATTTTATAGTATTACGTTATAACGTATAACGTTATATAGTATCACCATGTAACGTACAACGCTATATAGTATTACGTTATAACGTATAACGTTATATAGTATTACCATATAACGTATAACGTTATATAGTATTACCATATAACGTATAACGTTATATAGTATTACGTTATAACGTATAACGTTATATAGTATTACGTTATAACGTATAACGTTATATAGTATTACGTTATAACGTATAACGTTATATAGTATTACGTTATAACGTATAACGTTATATAGTATTACGTTATAACGTTTAACGTTATATAGTATTACCATATCACGTATAAAGTTATATAGTATTACGGTATAACGTATAACGTTATATACTATTACGTTATAACGTTATATAGTATTACCATATAACGTATAACGTTGTATAGTATTACGTTATAACGTATAACTTTATATAGTATTACGTTATATCGTATAACGTTATATAGTATTACCATATAACGTATAACGTTATATAGTATTACGTTATAACGTATAACGTTATATACTATTACGTTATAACGTATAACGTTATATAGTATCACCATATAACGTATAACGTTATATAGTATCACCATGTAACGTATAACGTTATATAGTATTACCATATAACGTATAACGTTATATAGTATTACGTTATAACGTATAACGTTATATAGTATTACCATATAACGTATAACGTTATATAGTATTACCATATAACGTATAACGTTATATAGTGTTACGTTATAACGTATAACGTTATATAGTATTACGTTATAACATATAACGTTATATAGTATTACGTTATAACGTATAACTTTATATAGTATTACGTTATAACGTATAACGTTATATAGTATCACCATGTAACGTATAACGTTATATAGTATCACCATGTAACGTATAACGTTATATAGTATCACCATGTAACGTATAACGTTATATAGTATGACGTTATAACGTATAACGTTATATAGTATTACCATATAACGTATAACGTTATATAGTATTACCATATAACGTATAACGTTATATAGTATCACCATGTAACGTATAACGTTATATAGTATCACCATGTAACGTATAACGTTATATAGTATCACCATGTAACGTATAACGTTATATAGTATCACAATGTAACGTATAACGTTATATAGTATTACGTTATAATGTATAACGTTATATAGTATGACGTTATAACGTATAACGTTATATAGTATTACCATATAACGTATAACGTTATATAGTATTACCATATAACGTATAACGTTATATAGTATTACCATATAACGTATAACGTTATATAGTATTACGTTATAACGTATAACGTTATATAGTATTACGTTATAACGTATAACGTTATATAGTATTACGTTATAACGTATAACGTTATTTAGTATTACCATATAACGTATAACGTTATATAGTATTACGTTATAATGTATAACGTTATATAGTATGACGTTATAACGTATAACGTTATATAGTATTACCATATAACGTATAACGTTGTATAGTATTACCATATAACGTATAACGTTATATAGTATTACGTTATAACGTATAACGTTATATAGTATTACGTTATAACGTATAACGTTATATAGTATTACGTTATAACGTATAACGTTATTTAGTATTACCATATAACGTATAACGTTATGTAGTATTACGTTATAACGTATAACGTTATATAGTATTACCATATAACGTATAACGTTATATAGTATTACCATATAACGTATAACGTTATATAGTATTACGTTATAACGTATAACGTTATATAGTATTACGTTATAACGTATAACGTTATATAGTATTACGTTATAACGTATAACGTTATATAGTATCACCATGTAACGTATGACGTTATATAGTATCACCATGTAACGTATAACGTTATATAGTATCACCATGTAACGTATAACGTTATATAGCATCACCATGTAACGTATAACGTTATATAGTATTACGTTATAATGTATAACGTTATATAGTATGACGTTATAACGTATAACGTTATATAGTATTACGTTATAACGTATAACGTTATATAGTATCACCATGTAACGTATAACGTTATATAGTATCACCATGTAACGTATAACGTTATATAGTATCACCATGTAACGTATAACGTTATATAGTATGACGTTATAACGTATAACGTTATATAGTATTACCATATAACGTATAACGTTATATAGTATTACCATATAACGTATAACGTTATATAGTATTACCATATAACGTACAACGTTATATAGTATTACCATATAACGTATAACGTTATATAGTATTACGTTATAACGTATAACGTTATATAGTATTACGTTATAACGTATAACGTTATATAGTATTACGTTATAACGTATAACGTTATTTAGTATTACCATATAACGTATAACGTTATGTAGTATTACGTTATAACGTATAACGTTATATAGTATTACCATATAACGTATAACGTTATATAGTATTACGTTATAACGTATAACGTTATATAGTATTACGTTATAACGTATAACGTTATATAGTATTACGTTATAACGTATAACGTTATATAGTATTACGTTATAACGTATAACGTTATATAGTATTACGTTATAACGTTTAACGTTATATAGTATTACCATATCACGTATAAAGTTATATAGTATTACGGTATAACGTATAACGTTATATACTATTACGTTATAACGTTATATAGTATCACCATGTAACGTATAACGTTATATAGTATCACCATGTAACGTATAACGTTATATAGTATCACCATGTAACGTATAACGTTATATAGTATTACGTTATAACGTATAACGTTATATAGTATTACGTTATAACGTATAACGTTATATAGTATTACGTTATAACGTATAACGTTATTTAGTATTACCATATAACGTATAACGTTATGTAGTATTACGTTATAACGTATAACGTTATATAGTATTACCATATAACGTATAACGTTATATAGTATTACGTTATAACGTATAACGTTATATAGTATTACGTTATAACGTATAACGTTATATAGTATTACGTTATAACGTATAACGTTATATAGTATTACGTTATAACGTATAACGTTATATAGTATCACCATGTAACGTATGACATTATATAGTATCACCATGTAACGTATAACGTTATATAGTATCACCATGTAACGTATAACGTTATATAGCATCACCATGTAACGTATAACGTTATATAGTATTACGTTATAATGTATAACGTTATATAGTATGACGTTATAACGTATAACGTTATATAGTATTACCATATAACGTATAACGTTATATAGTATTACCATATAACGTATAACGTTATATAGTATTACGTTATAACGTATAACGTTATATAGTATTACGTTATAACATATAACGTTATATAGTATTACGTTATAACGTATAACTTTATATAGTATTACGTTATAACGTATAACGTTATATAGTATCACCATGTAACGTATAACGTTATATAGTATCACCATGTAACGTATAACGTTATATAGTATCACCATGTAACGTATAACGTTATATAGTATCACCATGTAACGTATAACGTTATATAGTATGACGTTATAACGTATAACGTTATATAGTATCACCATGTAACGTATAACGTTATATAGTATCACCATGTAACGTATAACGTTATATAGTATCACAATGTAACGTATAACGTTATATAGTATTACGTTATAATGTATAACGTTATATAGTATTACGTTATAACGTATAACGTTATATAGTATTACGTTATAACGTATAACGTTATATAGTATCACCATGTAACGTACAACGCTATATAGTATTACGTTATAACGTATAACGTTATATAGTATTACCATATAACGTATAACGTTATATAGTATTACCATATAACGTATAACGTTATATAGTATTACGTTATAACGTATAACGTTATATAGTATTACGTTATAACGTATAACGTTATATAGTATTACGTTATAACGTATAACGTTATATAGTATTACGTTATAACGTATAACGTTATATAGTATTACGTTATAACGTTTAACGTTATATAGTATCACCATGTAACGTATAACGTTATATAGTATCACCATGTAACGTATAACGTTATATAGTATCACCATGTAACGTATAACGTTATATAGTATGACGTTATAACGTATAACGTTATATAGTATTACCATATAACGTATAACGTTATATAGTATTACCATATAACGTATAACGTTATATAGTATCACCATGTAACGTATAACGTTATATAGTATCACCATGTAACGTATAACGTTATATAGAATCACCATGTAACGTATAACGTTATATAGTATCACAATGTAACGTATAACGTTATATAGTATTACGTTATAATGTATAACGTTATATAGTATGACGTTATAACGTATAACGTTATATAGTATTACCATATAACGTATAACGTTATATAGTATTACCATATAACGTATAACGTTATATAGTATTACCATATAACGTATAACGTTATATAGTATTACGTTATAACGTATAACGTTATATAGTATTACGTTATAACGTATAACGTTATATAGTATTACGTTATAACGTATAACGTTATTTAGTATTACCATATAACGTATAACGTTATGTAGTATTACGTTATAACGTATAACGTTATATAGTATTACCATATAACGTATAACGTTATATAGTATTACGTTATAACGTATAACGTTATATAGTATTACGTTATAACGTATAACGTTATATAGTATTACGTTATAACGTATAACGTTATATAGTATTACGTTATAACGTATAACGTTATATAGTATTACGTTATAACGTTTAACGTTATATAGTATTACCATATCACGTATAAAGTTATATAGTATTACGGTATAACGTATAACGTTATATACTATTACGTTATAACGTTATATAGTATCACCATGTAACGTATAACGTTATATAGTATCACCATGTAACGTATAACGTTATATAGTATCACCATGTAACGTATAACGTTATATAGTATCACCATGTAACGTATAACGTTATATAGTATTACGTTATAATGTATAACGTTATATAGTATGACGTTATAACGTATAACGTTATATAGTATTACCATATAACGTATAACATTATATAGTATTACCATATAACGTATAACGTTATATAGTATTACCATATAACGTATAACGTTATATAGTATTACGTTATAACGTATAACGTTATATAGTATTACGTTATAACGTATAACGTTATATAGTATTACGTTATAACGTATAACGTTATTTAGTATTACCATATAACGTATAACGTTATGTAGTATTACGTTATAACGTATAACGTTATATAGTATTACCATATAACGTATAACGTTATATAGTATTACGTTATAACGTATAACGTTATATAGTATTACGTTATAACGTATAACGTTATATAGTATTACGTTATAACGTATAACGTTATATAGTATTACGTTATAACGTATAACGTTATATAGTATTACGTTATAACGTTTAACGTTATATAGTATTACCATATCACGTATAAAGTTATATAGTATTACGGTATAACGTATAACGTTATATACTATTACGTTATAACGTTATATAGTATCACCATGTAACGTATGACGTTATATAGTATTACGTTATAACGTATAACGTTATATAGTATTACGTTATAACGTATAACGTTATATAGTATTACCATATAACGTATAACGTTATATAGTATCACCATGTAACGTATAACGTTATATAGCATCACCATGTAACGTATAACGTTATATAGTATTACGTTATAATGTATAACGTTATATAGTATGACGTTATAACGTATAACGTTATATAGTATTACCATATAACGTATAACGTTGTATAGTATTACCATATAACGTATAACGTTATATAGTATTACGTTATAACGTATAACGTTATATAGTATTACGTTATAACGTATAACGTTATTTAGTATTACCATATAACGTATAACGTTATGTAGTATTACGTTATAACGTATAACGTTATATAGTATTACCATATAACGTATAACGTTATATAGTATTACCATATAACGTATAACGTTATATAGTATTACGTTATAACGTATAACGTTATATAGTATTACGTTATAACGTATAACGTTATATAGTATTACGTTATAACGTATAACGTTATATAGTATTACGTTATAACGTATAACGTTATATAGTATCACCATGTAACGTATGACGTTATATAGTATCACCATGTAACGTATAACGTTATATAGTATCACCATGTAACGTATAACGTTATATAGCATCACCATGTAACGTATAACGTTATATAGTATTACGTTATAATGTATAACGTTATATAGTATGACGTTATAACGTATAACGTTATATAGTATTACCATATAACGTATAACGTTATATAGTATTACCATATAACGTATAACGTTATATAGTATTACGTTATAACGTATAACGTTATATAGTATTACGTTATAACGTATAACGTTATATAGTATCACCATGTAACGTATGACGTTATATAGTATCACCATGTAACGTATAACGTTATATAGTATCACCATGTAACGTATAACGTTATATAGCATCACCATGTAACGTATAACGTTATATAGTATTACGTTATAATGTATAACGTTATATAGTATGACGTTATAACGTATAACGTTATATAGTATTACCATATAACGTATAACGTTATATAGTATTACCATATAACGTATAACGTTATATAGTATTACGTTATAACGTATAACGTTATATAGTATTACGTTATAACATATAACGTTATATAGTATTACGTTATAACGTATAACTTTATATAGTATTACGTTATAACGTATAACGTTATATAGTATCACCATGTAACGTATAACGTTATATAGTATCACCATGTAACGTATAACGTTATATAGTATCACCATGTAACGTATAACGTTATATAGTATGACGTTATAACGTATAACGTTATATAGTATTACCATATAACGTATAACGTTATATAGTATTACCATATAACGTATAACGTTATATAGTATTACCATATAACGTACAACGTTATATAGTATTACCATATAACGTATAACGTTATATAGTATTACGTTATAACGTATAACGTTATATAGTATTACGTTATAACGTATAACGTTATATAGTATTACGTTATAACGTATAACGTTATTTAGTATTACCATATAACGTATAACGTTATGTAGTATTACGTTATAACGTATAACGTTATATAGTATTACCATATAACGTATAACGTTATATAGTATTACGTTATAACGTATAACGTTATATAGTATTACGTTATAACGTATAACGTTATATAGTATTACGTTATAACGTATAACGTTATATAGTATTACGTTATAACGTATAACGTTATATAGTATTACGTTATAACGTTTAACGTTATATAGTATTACCATATCACGTATAAAGTTATATAGTATTACGGTATAACGTATAACGTTATATACTATTACGTTATAACGTTATATAGTATCACCATGTAACGTATAACGTTATATAGTATCACCATGTAACGTATAACGTTATATAGTATCACCATGTAACGTATAACGTTATATAGTATCACCATGTAACGTATAACGTTATATAGTATTACGTTATAACGTATAACGTTATATAGTATTACGTTATAACGTATAACGTTATATAGTATTACGTTATAACGTATAACGTTATTTAGTATTACCATATAACGTATAACGTTATGTAGTATTACGTTATAACGTATAACGTTATATAGTATTACCATATAACGTATAACGTTATATAGTATTACGTTATAACGTATAACGTTATATAGTATTACGTTATAACGTATAACGTTATATAGTATTACGTTATAACGTATAACGTTATATAGTATTACGTTATAACGTATAACGTTATATAGTATCACCATGTAACGTATGACGTTATATAGTATCACCATGTAACGTATAACGTTATATAGTATCACCATGTAACGTATAACGTTATATAGCATCACCATGTAACGTATAACGTTATATAGTATTACGTTATAATGTATAACGTTATATAGTATGACGTTATAACGTATAACGTTATATAGTATTACCATATAACGTATAACGTTATATAGTATTACCATATAACGTATAACGTTATATAGTATTACGTTATAACGTATAACGTTATATAGTATTACGTTATAACATATAACGTTATATAGTATTACGTTATAACGTATAACTTTATATAGTATTACGTTATAACGTATAACGTTATATAGTATCACCATGTAACGTATAACGTTATATAGTATCACCATGTAACGTATAACGTTATATAGTATCACCATGTAACGTATAACGTTATATAGTATCACCATGTAACGTATAACGTTATATAGTATGACGTTATAACGTATAACGTTATATAGTATTACCATATAACGTATAACGTTATATAGTATTACCATATAACGTATAACGTTATATAGTATTACCATATAACGTACAACGTTATATAGTATTACCATATAACGTATAACGTTATATAGTATTACGTTATAACGTATAACGTTATATAGTATTACGTTATAACGTATAACGTTATATAGTATTACGTTATAACGTATAACGTTATTTAGTATTACCATATAACGTATAACGTTATGTAGTATTACGTTATAACGTATAACGTTATATAGTATTACCATATAACGTATAACGTTATATAGTATTACGTTATAACGTATAACGTTATATAGTATTACGTTATAACGTATAACGTTATATAGTATTACGTTATAACGTATAACGTTATATAGTATTACGTTATAACGTATAACGTTATATAGTATTACGTTATAACGTTTAACGTTATATAGTATTACCATATCACGTATAAAGTTATATAGTATTACGGTATAACGTATAACGTTATATACTATTACGTTATAACGTTATATAGTATCACCATGTAACGTATAACGTTATATAGTATCACCATGTAACGTATAACGTTATATAGTATCACCATGTAACGTATAACGTTATATAGTATCACCATGTAACGTATAACGTTATATAGTATTACGTTATAACGTATAACGTTATATAGTATTACGTTATAACGTATAACGTTATTTAGTATTACCATATAACGTATAACGTTATGTAGTATTACGTTATAACGTATAACGTTATATAGTATTACCATATAACGTATAACGTTATATAGTATTACGTTATAACGTATAACGTTATATAGTATTACGTTATAACGTATAACGTTATATAGTATTACGTTATAACGTATAACGTTATATAGTATTACGTTATAACGTATAACGTTATATAGTATTACGTTATAACGTTTAACGTTATATAGTATTACCATATCACGTATAAAGTTATATAGTATTACGGTATAACGTATAACGTTATATACTATTACGTTATAACGTTATATAGTATCACCATGTAACGTATAACGTTATATAGTATCACCATGTAACGTATAACGTTATATAGTATCACCATGTAACGTATAACGTTATATAGTATCACCATGTAACGTATAACGTTATATAGTATTACGTTATAATGTATAACGTTATATAGTATGACGTTATAACGTATAACGTTATATAGTATTACCATATAACGTATAACATTATATAGTATTACCATATAACGTATAACGTTATATAGTATTACCATATAACGTATAACGTTATATAGTATTACGTTATAACGTATAACGTTATATAGTATTACGTTATAACGTATAACGTTATATAGTATTACGTTATAACGTATAACGTTATTTAGTATTACCATATAACGTATAACGTTATGTAGTATTACGTTATAACGTATAACGTTATATAGTATTACCATATAACGTATAACGTTATATAGTATTACGTTATAACGTATAACGTTATATAGTATTACGTTATAACGTATAACGTTATATAGTATTACGTTATAACGTATAACGTTATATAGTATTACGTTATAACGTATAACGTTATATAGTATTACGTTATAACGTTTAACGTTATATAGTATTACGGTATAACGTATAACGTTATATACTATTACGTTATAACGTTATATAGTATCACCATGTAACGTATGACGTTATATAGTATTACGTTATAACGTATAACGTTATATAGTATTACGTTATAACGTATAACGTTATATAGTATTACCATATAACGTATAACGTTATATAGAATTACCATATAACGTATAACGTTATATAGTATTACCATATAACGTATAACGTTATATAGTATTACCATATAACGTATAACGTTATATAGTATTACGTTATAACGTATAACGTTATATAGTATTACGTTATAACGTATAACGTTATATAGTATTACGTTATAACGTATAACGTTATATAGTATTACCATATAACGTATAACGTTATATAGTATTACCATATAACGTATAACGTTATATAGTATTACGTTATAACGTATAACGTTATATAGTATTACGTTATAACGTATAACGTTATATAGTATTACGTTATAACGTATAACTTTATATAGTATTACGTTATAACGTATAACGTTATATAGTATCACCATGTAACGTATAACGTTATATAGTATCACCATGTAACGTATAACGTTATATAGTATGACGTTATAACGTATAACGTTATATAGTATTACCATATAACGTATAACGTTATATAGTATTACCATATAACGTATAACGTTATATAGTATCACCATGTAACGTATAACGTTATATAGTATCACCATGTAACGTATAACGTTATATAGTATCACCATGTAACGTATAACGTTATATAGCATCACCATGTAACGTATAACGTTATATAGTATTACGTTATAATGTATAACGTTATATAGTATGACGTTATAACGTATAACGTTATATAGTATTACCATATAACGTATAACGTTGTATAGTATTACCATATAACGTATAACGTTATATAGTATTACGTTATAACGTATAACGTTATATAGTATTACGTTATAACGTATAACGTTATATAGTATTACGTTATAACGTATAACGTTATTTAGTATTACCATATAACGTATAACGTTATGTAGTATTACGTTATAACGTATAACGTTATATAGTATTACCATATAACGTATAACGTTATATAGTATTACCATATAACGTATAACGTTATATAGTATTACGTTATAACGTATAACGTTATATAGTATTACGTTATAACGTATAACGTTATATAGTATTACGTTATAACGTATAACGTTATATAGTATTACGTTATAACGTATAACGTTATATAGTATTACGTTATAACGTTTAACGTTATATAGTATTACCATATCACGTATAAAGTTATATAGTATTACGGTATAACGTATAACGTTATATACTATTACGTTATAACGTTATATAGTATCACCATGTAACGTATGACGTTATATAGTATTACGTTATAACGTATAACGTTATATAGTATTACGTTATAACGTATAACGTTATATAGTATTACGTTATAACGTATAACGTTATATAGTATTACGTTATAACGTGTAACATTTTATAGTATTACGTTATAACGTATAACGTTATATAGTATCACCATGTAACGTACAACGTTATATAGTATTACGTTATAACGTATAACGTTATATAGTATTACGTTATAACGTATAACGTTATATAGTATTACGTTATATCGTATAACGTTATATAGTTTTACGTTATAACGTATAACGTTATATATTATTACCATATAACGTATAACGTTATATAGTATTACGTTATAACGTATAACGTTATATAGTATTACGTTATAACGTATAACGTTATATAGTATTACGTTATAACGTATAACGTTATATAGTATTACGTTATGACGTATAACGTTATATAGTATTACCATATAACGTATAACGTTATATAGTATTACGTTATAACGTTATATAGTATCACCATGTAACGTATAACGTTATATAGTATTACGTTATATCGTATAACGTTATATAGTATTACGTTATAACGTATAACGTTATATAGTATTGCGTTATAACGTATAACCTTATATAGTATTACGTTATAACGTATAACGTTATATAGTATTACGTTATAACGTATAACGTTATATAGTATCACCATGTAACGTATTACGTTATATAGTATCACCATGTAACGTATAACGTTATATAGTATCACCATGTAACGTATAACGTTATATAGTATTACGTTATAACGTATAACGTTATATAGTATGACGTTATAACGTATAACGTTATATAGTATTACCATATAACGTATAACGTTATATAGTATTACGTTATAACGTTATATAGTATCACCATGTAACGTATAACGTTATATAGTATTACGTTATAACGTATAACGTTATATAGTATGACGTTATAACGTTTAGCGTTATATAGTATTACCATATCACGTATAAAGTTATATAGTATTACGGTATAATGTATAACGTTATATACTATTACGTTATAACGTTATATAGTATCACCATGTAACGTATAACGTTATATAGTATGACGTTATAACGTATAACGTTATATAGTATTACCATATGACGTATAACGTTATATAGTATTACCATATAACGTATAACGTCATATAGTATTACCATATAACGTATAACGTTATATAGTATTACGTTATAACGTTATATAGTATCACCATATAACGTATAACGTTATATAGTATTACGTTATATCGTATAACGTTATATAGTATTACGTTATAACGTATAACGTTATATAGTATTACGTTATAACGTATAACGTTATATAGTATTACGTTATAACGTATAACGTTATATAGTATGACGTTATAACGTATAACGTTATATAGTATTACCATATAACGTATAACGTTATATAGTATTACCATATAACGTATAACGTTATATAGTATTACGTTATAACGTATAACGTTATATAGTATGACGTTATAACGTATAACGTTATATAGTATTACCATATAACGTATAACGTTATATAGTATTACCATATAACGTATAACGTTATATAGTATTACGTTATAACGTATAACGTTATATAGTGTTACGTTATAACGTATAACGTTATATAGTATTACGTTATAACGTATAACGTTATTTAGTATTACCATATAACGTATAACGTTATGTAGTATTACGTTATAACGTATAACGTTATATAGTATTACCATATAACGTATAACGTTATATAGTATTACGTTATAACGTGTAACATTTTATAGTATTACGTTATAACGTATAACGTTATATAGTATCACCATGTAACGTACAACGTTATATAGTATTACGTTATAACGTATAACGTTATATAGTATTACGTTATAACGTATAACGTTATATAGTATTACGTTATAACGTATAACGTTATATAGTATTACGTTATATCGTATAACGTTATATAGTATTACGTTATAACGTATAACGTTATATAGTATTACCATATAACGTATAACGTTATATAGTATTACGTTATAACGTATAACGTTATATAGTATTACGTTATAACGTATAACGTTATATAGTATTACGTTATAACGTATAACGTTATATAGTATGACGTTATAACGTATAACGTTATATAGTATTACCATATGACGTATAACGTTATATAGTATTACCATATAACGTATAACGTCATATAGTATTACCATATAACGTATAACGTTATATAGTATTACGTTATAACGTTATATAGTATCACCATATAACGTATAACGTTATATAGTATTACGTTATATCGTATAACGTTATATAGTATTACGTTATAACGTATAACGTTATATAGTATTACGTTATAACGTATAACGTTATATAGTATTACGTTATAACGTATAACGTTATATAGTATGACGTTATAACGTATAACGTTATATAGTATTACCATATAACGTATAACGTTATATAGTATTACCATATAACGTATAACGTTATATAGTATTACGTTATAACGTATAACGTTATATAGTGTTACGTTATAACGTATAACGTTATATAGTATTACGTTATAACGTATAACGTTATTTAGTATTACCATATAACGTATAACGTTATGTAGTATTACGTTATAACGTATAACGTTATATAGTATTACCATATAACGTATAACGTTATATAGTATTACCATATAACGTATAACGTTATATAGTATTACGTTATAACGTATAACGTTATATAGTATTACGTTATAACGTATAACGTTATATAGTATCACCATGTAACGTATAACGTTATATAGTATTACGTTATAACGTATAACGTTATATAGTATTACGTTATAACGTTTAACGTTATATAGTATTACGTTATAACGTGTAACATTTTATAGTATTACGTTATAACGTATAACGTTATATAGTATCACCATGTAACGTACAACGCTATATAGTATTACGTTATAACGTATAACGTTATATAGTATTACCATATAACGTATAACGTTATATAGTATGACGTTATAACGTATAACGTTATATAGTATTACCATATAACGTATAACGTTATATAGTATTACCATATAACGTATAACGTTATATAGTATTACCATATAACGTATAACGTTATATAGTATTACGTTATAACGTATAACGTTATATAGTATTACGTTATAACGTATAACGTTATATAGTATTACCATATAACGTATAACGTTATATAGTATTACCATATAACGTATAACGTTATATAGTATTACGTTATAACGTATAACGTTATATAGTATTACGTTATAACGTATAACGTTATATAGTATTACGTTATATCGTATAACGTTATATAGTATTACGTTATAACGTATAACGTTATATAGTATTACCATATAACGTATAACGTTATATAGTATTACGTTATAACGTATAACGTTATATAGTATTACGTTATAACGTATAACGTTATATAGTATGACGTTATAACGTATAACGTTATATAGTATTACCATATGACGTATAACGTTATATAGTATTACGTTATAACGTATAACGTTATATAGTATGACGTTATAACGTTATATAGTATCACCATATAACGTATAACGTTATATAGTATTACGTTATATCGTATAACGTTATATAGTATTACGTTATAACGTATAACGTTATATAGTATTACGTTATAACGTATAACGTTATATAGTATTACGTTATAACGTATAACGTTATATAGTATGACGTTATAACGTATAACGTTATATAGTATTACCATATAACGTATAACGTTATATAGTATTACCATATAACGTATAACGTTATATAGTATTACGTTATAACGTATAACGTTATATAGTGTTACGTTATAACGTATAACGTTATATAGTATTACGTTATAACGTATAACGTTATTTAGTATTACCATATAACGTATAACGTTATGTAGTATTACGTTATAACGTATAACGTTATATAGTATTACCATATAACGTATAACGTTATATAGTATTACCATATAACGTATAACGTTATATAGTATTACGTTATAACGTATAACGTTATATAGTATTACGTTATAACGTATAACGTTATATAGTATCACCATGTAACGTATAACGTTATATAGTATTACGTTATAACGTATAACGTTATATAGTATTACGTTATAACGTTTAACGTTATATAGTATTACGTTATAACGTGTAACATTTTATAGTATTACGTTATAACGTATAACGTTATATAGTATCACCATGTAACGTACAACGCTATATAGTATTACGTTATAACGTATAACGTTATATAGTATTACCATATAACGTATAACGTTATATAGT
>NW_027185164.1:0-25217 GCF_040668555.2 Bombus flavifrons
AAGAAGAAGATGAAGCTACTGACACTGTCCCGAAACGGACGAGATCGCGATCTCTCGAAAGAACTAACAAACCTACGCGACGTACCCCCGTACACGAGATAACCCCGAGGTTCAACGGAAAGCCCAAGAATTGGCCGTAACTCGATTCCTGTTTCACCGTTCAAAACATACACGAGTCGCGGTCGATGGCGCCGACAGATGATGCCAGTGATCCACTAGTAATTCAGCCGTGGATCCAGCACATAGGCCAGCAACTTGACACACACCAACTGAACAAGTGGAACCCGGGGAGGGACCGCTGAACAGGATTACGAAGGCAAGAGGCCCCAACTGAACAGTGGGGTCCACTCACAGGGAGGGACCGCTGAACAGGATTACCAAGGCACGAGGCCCCAACTGAACAGTGGGGTCCACTCACGGGGAGGGACCGCTGAACAGGATTACGAAGGCAATACCTCAACTGAGCAGTGGGGTCCACTCCCGCGGGGCCGAACAGGATTACGGAGGATGTGAAATTGGTGGTCTCTGATCGAGTACCCAAGTACCAATCGGACAGGACTGCAGATCCACGAGTGAATTCCCAACAGATTAGCAAGCATCACCGGCACGACGACAACTCCCGTGATCCGATGCAAACGTTGAGCAGTCACCAAGACAGAGCTGTCCTTGGGCGACTTACGAATCCGAAGAGTTGTCTAGAGCACATTGACCTGCACGAACCCGAAATACACGCGAGCGAGTACGCCACGCGACAGTTTGAAAGAACTGAGTGATCGCGAACCGATATATCGTGGGAACAATTTTTCCAGTATGGTAAGCGAGGGGATCAAGAGAGACGAGATCTTTATTTGTCGTTCCAAGATAGATAAGTATCTTTGTACAGAATGAGCTTACAATGTACATACCATAGGTATCTATCTTATGATTAATTAAAGCTAATACGCTCGAATCCCACGGTGTCCTGCGATGTCCCACGATGTCCCACGTCGTCCCCGCGGGGTGGTATTAGTCCAGTTTAGATCACCAAAACTATTTTGGGTGATCAAGACCAGACTATATTCAAGTAGTTTTTAGCTTGATATCGTTTTCGAATAATAATACTAATATTCGAAATAGTACTTGGTGTATTATTATTTGGAAAACGATACCAATTACCGGGACCCACCACGAGGAGGTAACTACGCTCGGGTCCCATTTACATATGAGTTTTTACGCATTGGAAGCAGAGATGTAAAATTATTTTATAATAAAGCGACATTGTAGCGGCGGCATTGTTTTGTCCGGAGTTTATTTGTTTTTAAATTACTTGTAATCTAACGGTTTTGGTACTCCGAGGCAAAACAACAACACTATTTGAAATGTCCTATGACTCATGTGCAGCTACAGATAAGATGTCGTTGCCTTCGGTTAAACTACACTTGCTTCCTTGATTCCATGAATATGGTGTTGTTTCCTTGGTTTTTAGCAGACATGGAAAATTACATCTTAAAATTACACTCTGCGTTACCACTGCTTTTATACAAAATAGTGAAATGGGAAATTAAGTACTGTATTTAAAATTAAAAAATAATGCTATATAGAGATAAAATAGCAATCCAGGGACCTGAAAGATTTCGTTAATAAAATAATACAATATAAATCATTAATTCACTCACATTGATGGTACTGATTTAAATCAATGAATGTAGAGTTGCTTCCGATTAATGGTACAACTGTTATAAATTAAGAGCACAATTACTTTGAATTAATGGGAGTGTTAGGAAAGTGATACATTTACACTGTACATGAGAGTGTGTGTGTAAGCGTTAGAGGGTGTCCTGGTCTGAGTTGAGACAAAGGACCGTGAGTAGTCGCTTAGAAGCATTTGAAAGAGTCGGTTGGCGACAAGCGTGCGTGCAAGACGTTCTTCAGAGTGGAATATAGATGTATAGCTGTTGTGTGTGAAATAAAGTCAGTTATTTGTATTTCCAAATCCTCATGATTTCCTTAACATGGTAGCAGAGCGTGGTTTATAGTTTTGCAAGTTATTGAGTGCGTGGCTTTTCAATCTTGCGAGTTAGTTCGAGTGAGTTTCAATAAGGGAAGAAACGTTCAAAGAAAGAAGAGAAAAGATATACTTTGAGCACGTGGGAACGCTTGAGTAAGATATAAGGAATCAATTAAAATGGAGAGATCGGAAATCATGATACCTATATTCGATGGTGAGGATTATGGAATGTGGAAGCAAAGAATTACGATGTTTCTCAAGTATAAGGAATGTGATATTGTTATAACAAGAATGAAGAACAAAAAAGACAATGAAGACTGGGGCAAAATGGATTTGAAAGCAATAAATATAATTTATAGTGCATTATCGAATAGACAATTGGAGTATGTTAGGGAAGAAAAAACGGCATATGAAATAGTAAAAAAGTTCGATGAAATGTACTTGAGAGAGTCGACGGCACTACAGATCGTGTGCAGAAGGAGATTGGAAAAGATAAGACTGGATAACTACGGTGATTCAGCATCGTTTTTCAGAGATTTCGAAAAATTAACAAATGAATTAAAAAGTGCGGGCGCACAAGTGAGTGAGAGGGAAAAACTAAATTACATGCTGAATACGTTACCCGAAGAATACAGCTACATAGCGGACATAATAGATGCATTGAAAGAAGAAAATCAAACGGTAGCGTATGTGAAAAATAAAATTGAAATAGCGGAGAAGAGAAATAAGTCCAATCGTGGAGAAATGCAAACCAATGCCTTTTCTGCAAAAAAGGAAGGATGCTTCAGATGTGGAAGAGAAGGACACTATGCGAGAGAGTGTCAAAATGGCGTACAAGCGGGAAGCAGTAACGGCTATTGGCATGGGCCAACACGAGGTCGCAGCAGAGGACAAGGAAACAAAGGCAATACGAGCAGGGGACGTGGAAACTTCCATCGTCAATCAACAACCGGCACGAGCGAGCATGGAAACTCAAGAGCAGGCACATGGATAGCAACGGCGCACGCAGCACACAACAGCGAGACGAATGAGATAAGTGAGAAGGAAATAATGTGGCTATTAGATAGCGGTTGTACCGATCATATAATAAATAATGCAAAGTATTTTGAGAAATGTATTGACCTTAAAGAACCAGTAGATATATATTTAGGCGATAATAGACCGATAAAAGCGACAAAAGTTGGGAATGTTATAAGTTACTTTGAAGCATTTGGAAAGCGAACAAAAATAAATATGAGAAAAGTTTTTTATGTGAAAGAAATGTCCGCAAATTTGATTAGTTTAGGTAAACTAACAGATAATAAGAATACGGTTATTACAAAAGGAAATATTGCGAAAATAATAGATGTAAACAATAGACTTACGGCTGTAGCGTTCAAAGAGAATGGGATATATAGAATAAAAAGTATATTGAAAAGGAAGGAACACTTAGTAAACAGTGCCATATGTAGTGGTATGAGTAAAAGAGAAAGAGAAAGAGATAGGGACCGTGACAGGGAAAGAGAAAGAGAAAGAGATAGGGAACGTGAGAGAGATAGGGCAGATTATGTCACACATATAAAACAACATATTGAAGTAGGTGAAAAAATGGTACCAGATGGATTACCACCAGACAATAAAACCAAACTTGATTTAGATTCTGACGAAGATGAAGAAGAAGAACAATATTCAGATGGAGATGATGATTACGAGCCACCAGCATATATTGTGAAAAAGGTTCCAAAACCACTTAAGCCATCAGAACGCGAAGAGGAACAAGAAAGGTCAGAAAAGGAAAACAGCAGTATGATTCACACAAAGTATTGTAAAGTAGATATCCCTTGTACATTTGAGGAGGCGATTTGTTGTGAAAATAGTGAAGATGGTAAGAATGAAGAAAATTATAAGAAGAGGAAAAAGAATAGAAAATTGGAGAAGGATAATGACGAAGATAGAAGCAGGGAAGGTGAAGTATCTGCGAGGAACAAGGGCGAAAAATGTAACAAAAGTAGAACAAAGCGGGGAAAAGAAAGAGATAAACAAAAAAAAAATAGGACATTGTAAATAAAAGAGAAAAGAGAGCGATGTTGCAAAGAATATGATATGTAGAATGAATGAATAGAGTTTGTAAATTATCGAGAGCGATTTATGGGTTAAAAGAAAGTCCGAGGGATTGGTATGAGTGTTTTGATAGGTATGTGACGAGATTAGGTTTTTAGAAGAATAATGTAGAATTGTGCTTATATACTCATGGAGAGGGAGAAAAATGTTGTTTATTTGCAAATATATGTAAACGATTTGTTAATCTGTAGTAAAATAAAAGTAAGTACAGAAGAAAACACTGCGGATATTTTCACGAAGGCACTGTGTAGAAAGAAATTCGAAAGGTTTAGGTCATGGACGAATGTAAATTAAGAGGAATGTAAATAAAGCAATAAGTGTTAAAGTTTCCGTTAAGTAATTCGACAGGCATGTAAATACGATTAAATGTACAGTATAAATGTAAGGAGGCGTGTTAGGAAAGTGATACATTTACACTGTACATGAGAGTGTGTGTGTAAGCGTTAGAGGGTGTCCTGGTCTGAGTTGAGACAAAGGACCGTGAGTAGTGGCTTAGAAGCATTTGAAAGAGTCGGTTGGCGACAAGCGTGCGTGCAAGACGTTCTTCAGAGTGGAATATAGATGTATAGCTGTTGTGTGTGAAATAAAGTCAGTTATTTGTATTTCCAAATCCTCATGATTTCCTTAACAGGGAGAATATGGTTATAAATTATTGGTATAGTTGTTAAGAATTAATGGAGGAATTGTTTTAGATTAATGGCTTAAATATTATAAATTAATGGCGTAGATGATATAAATTAATAGTTTAAATATTGTAAATTAGTGGCTTAGATGTTGTAAATTAATAGCTTAAATGTTATAATTTAATGGCTTAGATGATATAAATTAATAGTTTAAATGTTATAAATTAATGGATAAATGTATAAAATAACAGTTCAAAAGTTAGAAATTAATGGCTTAAATGTTATAAATTAATAGCTTAAATGTTATAAATTAATAGCTTAAATGTATAAAATAACACTTTAAATGTTGTAAATTAATGGCTTAGATGTTGTTAATTAATAGCTTAAATGTTATAAAATAATAGCTTAAATGTATAAAACAACAGTTTAAACGTTGTAAATTAGTGGCTCAGATGTTGTCAATTAATTGCTTAAATGTTAGAAATTAATGGCTTAAATGTTAGAAATTAATAGTTTAAATGTTATAAATTAATTGCTTAAATGTTATAATTTAATGGCTTAAATGTATAAAATAACACTTTAAATGCTGTAAATTAATGGTTTAAATGTTATAAATTAACAGTTTAAATGTTATAAATTAATAGCTTGAATGTTATAATTTAATGGCTTAGATGATATAAATTAATAGTTTAAATGTTATAAATTAATGGCTAAATGTATAAAATAACAGTTCAAAAGTTAGAAATTAATGGCTTAAATGTTATAAATTAATAGCATAAATGTTATAAATTAATAGTTTAGACGTTATAAATTAATTCCTTAAATGTTATAAATTAATGGCTTGAATGTTATAAATGAATAGCTTAAGTGTTGTAAATTAATGGTTTAGACGTTATAAATTACTAGTTACAATGTTGTTGTTTGATATTTTTTCTTACTTACCTGATATTTATGTTCTTCTTCGATGTTCACTCTCCGGAATTTCAGGCACAAAAGAGCTCGCGCGCGACTTCCGTGTTCCTTATATAACTTAACAAGGCGTCGGTTTGTTAATCAAACGGTAACGATTTTTTGACATAGCAGGAGACGGTTTTTCCATTGTAACAAAATCAAATTGAACGATTTCTTAATTTTTATCGTAAATTGGCATCTTTTACGATTTAATACGATATCCATTTTTATCATTTTAATAGTTTCTACAAACTAAGACTAAATTCACACCTACATGATACTAGTTTTCGACTATCGATTAGTTTGGACAAAAAGGGAAAAGAGCCTAAGGGCAGTCGATGACGTTACTGTGAAATAAGTTAAGCTATTAAATAATCAGACAGATAAAATTCATATTAAGCGTTATATTATATTATCGATATTCGTTCATTTACTCGTGCTAATTAAAAAATAAAACGTTCTTTTTTCTTGAGTAACACCTGCATCACTGTTAGCGATATTTAAGATTCTTATTTAATGCTTATTTAGAAGTCAGGTACCTTTTTAATTCTTCACAAGTTAAACGATTAAATTTACTCGTTATAGTTGTAACATAAAATGGCTTTATTTCTTCAATACCGCCTGCATCGCTGTACGTGATACAGTTATTAATTATGTAGCAAATAATATGATCTAATTGGCTGTAATCGCGGTTACGTATTTCTTCGTTAAATTTATCGATGTATTGGGCTATTAGCGCGAGACTTACTGATTCCTCGAGGAATGGTTTGATTCTTATAAATTAATGTTTTAAATGTGCCAATTAATGTTTCAATTGTTATAAATTAATAGTTTAATCGTTGTTAATTATTTGCTTAAATGTTATAAATTAATAGCTTAAGTGTTATAAATTAATAGTTTGAATGTTAGGAATTAATGGTATAAATGTAAAAATTAATAGCTTAAATGTTATGAATTTGTGACTTATTGTTGTAAATTCATGACGTAAATATTGTAAATTAATGGCTTAAATGTTATAAATTAATAGTGCAGTCCAGTGTAGATCATCCAAAATGATCTTAGGGGCTTTTGGTGATCCAAACTGGACTGTTGCGTAGTTCTTGGCTTGGTATCGTTTTCCAAAGATTAATCGACTGATTAATTTTTGGAAAACGATGCCAATTACCAGGTCTCACCACGAGGAGGTGACTACGCACGAGACCCGCCCATGGGTTAATTAACACTACACATCGATCTCGACATTCAACCTATTGGCAGAATGTCCAGTTTTGACACTACTTGACCATGGGCCTGCGTAAAGAAATAGTTGTTTCGTAGTCTAACTGCGAAACACATATCTCCAACGCAGCGCTAACATGAATCTTTACAAACGTAGAACAAGGCATACGTAACGCATCATCTATCTCCCACACAACGATTACATCGATCAGTACAAATAAACAATAATTCGCATCCCTACTGGCAACATTCGGTATCAAAGACACATTTATCTAACTTGGAGCGAAAAGAAGAAGATGAAGCTACTGACACTGTCCCGAAACGGACGAGATCGCGATCTCTCGAAAGAACTAACAAACCTACGCGACGTACCCCCGTACACGAGATAACCCCGAGGTTCAACGGAAAGCCCAAGAATTGGCCGTAACTCGATTCCTGTTTCGCCGTTCGAAACTTACACGAGTCGCGGTCGATGGCGCCGACAGATGATGCCAGTGATCCACTAGTAATTCAGCCGTGGATCCAGCACATAGGCGAGCAACTTGACACACTCCAACTGAACAAGTGGAACCCGGGGAGGGACCGCTGAACAGGATTACGAAGGCAATACCTCAACTGAACAGTGGGGTCCACTCCCGCGGGGCCGAACAGGATTACGGAGGACGTGAAATTGCTGGTCCCTGACCGAGTACCGAAGTACCAATCGGACAGGACTGCAGATCCACGAGTGAATACCCAACAGAATAGCAAGCATCACCGGCACGACGACAGCTCCCGTGATCCGATGAAAACGTTGAGCAGTCACCAAGACAGACCTGTGCTTGGGCGACTTACGAATCCGAAGAGTTGTCTAGAGCACATTGACCCGCACGCACCCGAAATACACGCGAGCGAGTACGCCATGCGACAGTTTGAAAGAACTGAGTGATCGCGAACCGATATATCGTGGGAACAATTTTTCCAGTATGGTAAGCGAGGGGATCAAGAGAGACGAGATCTTTATTTGTCGTTCCAAGATAGATAAGTATCTTTGTACAGAATGAGCTTACAATGTACATAACATAGGTATCTATCTTATGATTAATTAAAGCTAATACGCTCGCATCCCACGGTGTCCTGCGATGTCCCACGATGTCCCACGTTGCCCCCGCGGGGGGGTATTAGTCCAGTTTAGATCACCAAAACTATTTTGGGTGATCAAGACCAGACTATATTCAAGTAGTTTTTAGCTTGATATCGTTTTCGAATAATAATACTAATATTCGAAATAGTACTTGGTGTATTATTATTTGGAAAACGATACCAATTACCGGGACCCACCACGAGGAGGTAACTACGCTCGGGTCCCATTTACATATGAGTTTTTACGCATTGGAAGCAGAGATGTAAAATTATTTTATAATAAAGCGACATTGTAGCGGCGGCATTGTTTTGTCCGGAGTTTATTTGTTTTTAAATTACTTGTAATCTAACGGTTTTGGTACTCCGAGGCAAAACAGCAACACTATTTGAAATGTCCTATGACTCATGTGCAGCTACAGATAAGATGTCGTTGCCTTCGGTTAAACTACACTTGCTTCCTTGATTCCATAAATATGGTGTTGTTCCCTTGGTTTTTAGCAGACATGGAAAATTACATCTTAAAATTACACTCTGCGTTACCACTGCTTTTATACAAAATAGTGAAATGAGAAATTATGTACTGTATTTAAAATTAAAAAATAATGCTACATAGAAATAAAATAGCAAACCAGGGACCTGAAAGATTTCGTTAATAAAATAATACAATATAAATAATTAATTCACTCACATTGATGGTACTGATTTAAATCAATGAATGTAGAGTTGCTTCCGATTAATGGTACAACTGTTATAAATTAAGAGCACAATTACTTTGAATTAATGGGAGAATATGGTTATAAATTATTGGTATAGTTGTTAAGAATTAATGGAGGAATTGTTTTAGATTAATGGCTTAAATATTATAAATTAATGGCTTAGATGATATAAATTAATAGATTAAATATTGTAAATTAGTGGCTTAGATGTTGTAAATTAATAGCTTAAATGTTATAATTTAATGGCTTAGATGATATAAATTAATAGTTTAAATGTTATAAATTATTGGCAAAATGTATAAAATAACAGTTCAAAAGTTAGAAATTAATGGCTTAAATGTTATAAATTAATAGCTTAAATGTATAAAATAACACTTTAAATGTTGTAAATTAGTGGCTCAGATGTTGTCAATTAATTGCTTAAATGTTAGAAATTAATGGCTTAAATGTTAGAAATTAATAGTTTAAATGTTATAAATTAATTGCTTAAATGTTATAAATTATTGGCTTAAATGTATAAAATAGCACTTTAAATGCTGTAAATTAATGGCTTAAATGTTACAAATTAATAGCATAAATGTTATAAATTAATAGTTTAGACGTTATAAATTAATTCCTTAAATGTTATAAATTAATGGCTTGAATGTTATAAATTAATAGCTTAAGTGTTGTAAATTAATGGTTTGGAGGTTATAAATTACTAGTTACAATGTTGTTGTTTGATATTTTTTCTTACTTACCTGATATTTATGATCTTCTTCGGTGTTCACTCTCCGGAATTTCAGGCACAAAAGAGCTCGCGCGCGACTTCCGTGTTCCTTATATAACATAACAAGGCGTCGGTTTGTTAATCAAACGGTAACGATTTTTTGACATAGCAGGAGGCGGTTTTTCCATTGTAACAAAATCAAATTGAACGATTTCTTAATTTTTATCGTATGTTATCATCTTTTACGATTTAATACGATATCCATTTTTATCATTTTAATAGTTTCTACAAACTAAGACTAAATTCACACCTACATGATACTAGTTTTCGACTATCGATTAGTTTGGACAAAAAGGGAAAAGAGCCTAAGGGCAGTCGATGACGTTACTGTGAAATAAGTTAAGCTATTAAATAATCAGACAGATAAAATTCATATTAAGCGTTATATTATATTATCGATATTCGTTCATTTACTCGTGCTAATTAGAAAATAAAACGTTCTTTTTTCTTGAGTAACACCTACATCACTGTTTGCGATATTTAAGATTCTTATTTAATGCTTATTTAGAAGTCAGGTACCTTTTTAATTCTTCACAAGTTAAACGATTAAATTTACTCGTTATAGTTGTAACATAAAATGGCTTTATTTCTTCAATACCGCCTGCATCGCTGTACGTGATACAGTTATTAATTATGTAGCAAATAATATGATCTAATTGGTTGTAATCGCGGTTACGTATTTCTTCGTTAAATCTATCGATGTATTGGGCTATTAGCGCGAGACTTACTGATTCCTCGAGGAATGGTTTGATTCTTATAAATTAATGTTTTAAATGTGCCAATTATTGTTTCAATTGTTATAAATTAATAGTTTAATCGTTGTTAATTATTTGCTTAAATGTTATAAATTAATAGCTTAAGTGTTATAAATTAATAGTTTGAGTGTTAGGAATTAATGGTATAAATGTAAAAATTAATAGCTTAAATGTTATGAATTTGTGACTTATTGTTGTAAATTCATGACGTAAATATTGTAAATTAATGGCTTAAATGTTATAAATTAATAGTGCAGTCCAGTGTAGATCATTAAAAATGATCTTAGCGGCTTTTGTTGATCCAAACTGGACTGTTGCGTAGTTCTTGGCTTGGTATCGTTTTCCAAAGATTAATCGACTGATTAATTTTTGGAAAACGATGCCAATTACCAGGTCTCACCACGAGGAGGTGAATACGCACGAGACCCGCCCATGGGTTATTTAACACTACACATCGATCTCGACATTCAACCTATTGGCAGAATGTCCAGTTTTGACACTACTTGACCATGGGCCTGCGTAAAGAAATAGTTGTTTCGTAGTCTAACTGCGAAACACATATCTCCAACGCAGCGCTAACATGAATCTTTACAAACGTAGAACAAGGCATACGTAACGCATCATCTATCTCCCACACAACGATTACATCGATCAGTACAAATAAACAATAATTCGCATCCCTACTGGCAACATTCGGTATCAAAGACACATTTATCTAACTTGGAGCGAAAAGAAGAAGATGAAGCTACTGACACTGTCCCGAAACGAACGAGATCGCGATCTCTCGAAAGAACTAACAAACCTACGCGACGTACCCCCGTACACGAGATAACCCCGAGGTTCAACGGAAAGCCCAAGAATTGGCCGTAACTCGATTCCTGTTTCGCCGTTCGAAACTCTCACGAGTCGCGGTCGATGGCGCCGACAGATGATGCCAGTGATCCACTAGTAATTCAGCCGTGGATCCAGCACATAGGCCAGCAACTTGACACACTCCAACTGAACAAGTGGAACCCGGGGAGGGACCGCTGAACAGGATTACGAAGGCAAGAGGCCCCAACTGAACAGTGGGGTCCACTCACAGGGAGGGACCGCTGAACAGGATTACCAAGGCACGAGGCCCCAACTGAACAGTGGGGTCCACTCACGGGGAGGGACCGCTGAACAGGATTACGAAGGCAATACCTCAACTGAACAGTGGGGTCCACTCCCGCGGGGCCGAACAGGATTACGGAGGACGTGAAATTGCTGGTCCCTGACCGAGTACCGAAGTACCAATCGGACAGGACTGCAGATCCACGACTGAATCCCCAACAGATTAGCAAGCATCACCGGCACGACGACAACTCCCGTGATCCGATGCAAACGTTGAGCAGTCACCAAGACAGAGCTGTCCTTGGGCGACTTACGAATCCGAAGAGTTGTCTAGAGCACATTGACCCGCACGCACTCGAAATACACGCGAGCGAGTACGCCACGCGACAGTTTGAAAGAACTGAGTGATCGCGAACCGATATATCGTGGGAACAATTTTTCCAGTATGGTAAGCGAGGGGATCAAGAGAGACGAGATCTTTATTTGTCGTTCCAAGATAGATAAGTATCTTTGTACAGAATGAGCTTACAATGTACATAACATAGATATCTATCTTATGATTAATTAAAGCTAATACGCTCGCATCCCACGGTGTCCTGCGATGTCCCACGATGTCACACGTTGCCCCCGCGGGGGGGTATTAGTCCAGTTTAGATCACCAAAACTATTTTGGGTGATCAAGACCAGACTATATTCAAGTAGTTTTTAGCTTGATATCGTTTTCGAATAATAATACTAATATTCGAAATAGTACTTGGTGTATTATTATTTGGAAAACGATACCAATTACCGGGACCCACCACGAGGAGGTAACTACGCTCGGGTCCCATTTACATATGAGTTTTTACGCATTGGAAGCAGAGATTGTTATTTCGACCAATCGCGGGGAGACGCAATCGCGAGGAGAGACGTCAACGGGAGTCGTAAATTCCCGTTACGATTATACTAATCGACACCACGAGTTGATCGATCCCCTGATTTCCGTTAAGATAATAGGGTTGATTAAGTTTATATAACACTGTGATTCACAGAATTATAAAATATACATTTCCAACACTTAAACTACACTGTTGAGTAGATACAAATCGTCGATAACACCTTGTCGCACGAATATGAGATAGATATGACTAATAGAGCAAGGTTCGTACAATCGAATTTCGTATGTTAGTGGACGTAGCACTAGAGGATACTTGATAGACACTAGATTTTGATGTTAGACTTCGACGTTGTCGTATGTAGAAGAAGTAAGTGGACTTGACCCTCCTGATGTAGCAGGAGAAGTCTGCGACTTGACTCTCCGAGAGTCGTAGGAGAAGTGACGAGTAGGAAACCTCCGACCAACGTGGTTCGTGAGTGACCTTGTGCATGGGAAAACCCAGCCTGTTCTATTAGACAGATGTTCGATTTTTCCTAATGGGCGCGTACCCGCTTTCTCCGTGTTTTTAATTGCGCCTAATAAACCCAAGGACCTCTCTAAAAACCAGATGTGCGTCGCAAATATTTCTAGCCTTAAGAAAGCTTTCAGGACGACGGATGGAATGCAGGTACATGTGTACACAATGCAAGAGAAAGTTATGGTTGGTCCTCAGGTTTATTGAGGGTCGAAATGACGTTACGCAGGCCGTCGGCTGGCCGGTCGCGAGAGCTGCAGCGCAGATGTTTTAGGCGACGTAACATCCTCCCTCCGTTGAGAGGGTACCGATCAAAATTTCTGGTAGGTAGAGTTACTTGGAGCTGCCGCCCAACTCTTTGTTGATTGCTGATTGTCCGTGGTCTGCTGGATGGGGTCAGCTCGAGCGTAGGACGTGCTGCGTGGCACCTCGATCCGCGAGGCTCGTTGTCGTGTGGATTGTGATTGTCTGGATGAGGCCGTCTCCGCCAGAATGTATTCGATAATACGGCCGAGAGACCGTTGCGTTGAGGATATGTTGTCTTCCTTGCGTTCTGGATCGTCGTGGTCCTCGGCATTGCTTAGATAGTTTCTGTTGAAGTTCACGAACCAGGACGTGTCGTGAAACAGCTCGGCCCATGAAGTGTCGTGGAACACCTCGTCCCAGGAGGTGTCGTTATATATCTCTCCGATTTCACAACGGAAAGTGAAATTCGCATGTAGATGCGTTGTGGAAACGTGAAGAAGATCTATGGTTGGTTGGGGAACAGGACTCCCCCCGCTGACCCATTCGTGTCGCGCCGTCTTGATGATGCGTGGTGGTTGGACCGGCGTGGACCAATTATCCGCAAAAGGCAAAATCAGAGACTTGTTCGAGGCAGCGCTCTGTGGCCGGGTATTGGGATCCGAAGGAGTGTTCTGAAAACTATCAATATCAATTACGTAATTATTCACGGTAGCAATAACGTAGATATTATTTCGCTTCGGGTTATTCGCAGCTGTGGCCCCTGTCGGCCATGGAGAGTGAGGACTCTTCACGGAATGTCCCGGAGAATGAATGAGAGTCTCCGATACGATGTTTATGCCAAATGTTGCGTGTGACGGTATGCAGAACAGGTTATTAACCGTCGAAGTGTTGATAAAGGAACGTCTGTTCCCAGATAATTCTATCATCGTGAATTTCGGAGAGTCTTCTGTAGGTTTCGCTTCTAGATTGGCTTCGGTATCCTTGACGGGATTTGACCCGCTACTCTCGTCGTTTTGAATTACAGTTGCAGGGCATCGCCCATCCTGTAACAGCTTCGGAAAGAATGTTTGCGACATCTTGTCGCCTGGTGAGGTTTTCTCTCTCTGTTGATCCAGAGAATCGTGAAGTGTTGTCTTCAGGACGCGTGTAGGCGATGAGGTGCGAGTTTCACGCAATGTGCCGCGCGGATTAGGCGATGAGATCCGCGTGTCAGGCGACGATATCGACGTTGGATTCGACGCGTTGTTTTCTGCCGGCGGAGTATGGCCGCTGTTGTCCTGGACGGGATTGAGTTCCTTCTGGTCCAGAGTATCTTGAGCGGTTTGCTGATTCAAGGCGTTTTGTGTCGTTGAATCAGATTGTTGTGATGCTGACGATGTGAACGTGGTCGTCGTCAGGTCGCGTATGGGGGACACGTTGTGAGTATCACGCGATGAGCTCCGCATGTCAGGCGACGGTATCGGCGCTAGGTTCGACGCGATATTCTCCGTCGGCTGGCGTTTCACGCATGAATCGCGTGCTTTTAATGTCGAAGGGGTTGTTGATGGTAGTAGGTCAAAGAGGTCCAGGATCCGTACGTCAATCTTAAGATGCTCTCGCAATAAAGAGTCTGCATGAGCAATTTCCCCCTCATCTGACGCTTCCAGCTCGTCCTGAACCTCGATTATCTTCCTCCAATTCTCGTCGAAGAAGTTACGGCATGCTATGAGGGAGTTCTTTTCTACCCGTCCAGACGCTTCATATTCGTCGAGTTGACGCTTCGTGGTCGCGAGTCGGCGGACTAAGATGCTTCGTCTCCGCCGCAGTGTGCTGATCGGTTCAGCGTGGGCCATATTTGAGTTTAATGGCAGGAACGAGTTTACCTTAATCAAATGGACGTTGATCTAGGAATCGGTAGCTACTCGTTACAGTGCGGTGTGGGCTCGCGTATGTGCTGAGCGAGGAAGGAGTTCCTTTCCGATGGCAGCTCCTTTGGCTAGTTGCCTAAGTCGTTGGAATGTGGATGTCACGCGACACTGTATAGTCACTGGTCAATGCACTTTTTAATGGCGCAAAATCCGGCTCGAAGGACCATGTTATTTCGACCAATCGCGGGGAGACGCAATCGCGAGGAGAGACGTCAACGGGAGTCGTAAATTCCCGTTACGATTATACTAATCGACACCACGAGTTGATCGATCCCCTGATTTCCGTTAAGATAATAGGGGTGATTAAGTTTATATAACACTGTGATTCACAGAATTATAAAATATATATTTCCAACACTTAAACTACACTGTTGAGTAGATACAAATCGTCGATAACACCTTGTCGCACGAATATGAGATAGATATGACTAATAGAGCAAGGTTCGTACAATCGAATTTCGTATGTTAGTGGACGTAGCACTAGAGGATACTTGATAGACACTAGATTTTGATGTTAGACTTCGACGTTGTCGTATGTAGAAGAAGTAAGTTGACTTGACCCTCCTGATGTAGCAGGAGAAGTCTGCGACTTGACTCTCCGAGAGTCGTAGGAGAAGTGACGAGTAGGAAACCTCCGACCAACGTGGTTCGTGAGTGACCTTGTGCATGGGAAAACCCAGCCTGTTCTATTAGACAGATGTTCGATTTTTCCTAATGGGCGCGTACCCGCTTTCTCCGTGTTTTTAATTGCGCCTAATAAACCCAAGGACGTCTCTAAAAACCAGATGTGCGTCGCAAATATTTCTAGCCTTAAGAAAGCTTTCAGGACGACGGATGGAATGCAGATACATGTGTACACAATGCAAGAGAAAGTTATGGTTGGTCCTCAGGTTTATTGAGGGTCGAAATGACGTTACGCAGGCCGTCGGCTGGCCAGTCGCGAGAGCTGCAGCGCAGATGTTTTAGGCGACGTAACAGAGATGTAAAATTATTTTATAATAAAGCGACATTGTAGCGGCGGCATTGTTTTGTCCGGAGTTTATTTGTTTTTAAATTACTTGTAATCTAACGGTTTTGGTACTCCGAGGCAAAACAACAACACTATTTGAAATGTCCTATGACTCATGTGCAGCTACAGATAAGATGTCGTTGCCTTCGGTTAAACTACACTTGCTTCCTTGATTCCATGAATATGGTGTTGTTTCCTTGGTTTTTAGCAGACATGGAAAATTACATCTTAAAATTACACTCTGCGTTACCACTGCTTTTATACAAAATAGTGAAATGAGAAATTAAGTACTGTATTTAAAATTAAAAAATAATGCTATATAGAAATAAAATAGCAATCCAGGGACCTGAAAGATTTCGTTAATAAAATAATACAATATAAATCATTAATTCACTCACATTGATGGTACTGATTTAAATCAATGAATGTAGAGTTACTTCCGATTAATGGTACAACTGTTATAAATTAAGAGCACAATTACTTTGAATTAATGGGAGAATATGGTTATAAATTATTGGTATAGTTGTTAAGAATTAATGAAGGAATTGTTTTAGATTAATGGCTTAAATATTATAAATTAATGGCTTAGATGATATAAATTAATAGTTTAAATATTTTAAATTAGTGGCTTAGATGTTGTTACGTCGCCTAAAACATCTGCGCTGCAGCTCTCGCGACCGGGCAGCCGATGGCCTGCGTAACGTCATTTCGACCCTCAATAAACCTGAGGACCAACCATAACTTTCTCTTTCATTGTGTACATGTATCTTCATTCAATCCGTCGTCCTGAAAGATTTTTGAGGCTAAAAATATTTTCGACGCACATCTGGTTTTTAGAGAGGTCACTCACGAACCACGTTGGTCGGAGGCTTCCTACTCATCACTTCTCCCACGACCATAGGAGAGTCAAGTCGAATTCTTCTCCTACATACTACAACGTCGAAGTCTAGCATCAAAATCTAGTGTCTATCAAGTATCCTCTAGTGCTACGTCCACTAATATACGAAATTCGATTGTACGAACCTTGCTCTATTAGTCATATCTATCTCATATTCGTGCGACAAGTGTTTATCGACGATTTGTATCTACTCAACAGTGTAGTCTAAGTGTTGGAAATATATATTTTATAATTCTGTGAATCACAGTGTTATATAAACTTAATCACCCCTATTATCTTAACGGAAATCAGGGGATCGATCAACTCGTGGTGTCGATTAGTATAATCGTAACGGGAATTTACGACTCCCGTTGACGTCTCTCCTCGCGATTGCGTCTCCCCGCGATTGTTCGAAATAACATGGTCCTTCGAGCCGGATTTTGCGCCATTAAAAAGTGCATCTAGACAACTCTTCGGATTCGTAAGTCGCCCAAGGACAGCTCTGTCTTGGTGACTGCTCAACGTTTGCATCGGATCACGGGAGTTGTCGTCGTGCCGGTGATGCTTGCTAATCTGTTGGGGATTCAGTCGTGGATCTGCAGTCCTGTCCGATTGGTACTTCGGTACTCGGTCAGGGACCAGCAATTTCACGTCCTCCGTAATCCTGTTCGGCCCCGCGGGAGTGGACCCCACTGATCAGTTGAGGTATTGCCTTCGTAATCCTGTTCAGCGGTCCCTCCCCGTGAGTGGACCCCACTGTTCAGTTGGGGCCTCGTGCCTTGGTAATCCTGTTCAGCGGTCCCTCCCTGTGAGTGGACCCCACTGTTCAGTTGGGGCCTCTTGCCTTCGTAATCCTGTTCAGCGGTCCCTCCCCGGGTTCCACTTGTTCAGTTGGAGTGTGTCAAGTTGCTGGCCTATGTGCTGGATCCACGGCTGAATTACTAGTGGATCACTGGCATCATCTGTCGGCGCCATCGACCGCGACTCGTGTAAGTTTCGAACGGCGAAACAGGAATCGAGTTACGGCCAATTCTTGGGCTTTCCGTTGAACCTCGGGGTTATCTCGTGTACGGGGGTACGTCGCGTAGGTTTGTTAGTTCTTTCGAGAGTTCGCGATCTCGTCCGTTTCGGGACAGTGTCAGTAGCTTCATCTTCTTCTTTTCGTTCCAAGTTAGATAAATGTGTCTTTGATACCGAATGTTGCTAGTAGGGATGCGAATTATTGTATATTTGTACTGATCGATGTAATCGTTGTATGGGAGATAGATGATGCGTTACGTATGCCTTGTTCTACGTTTGTAAAGATTCATGTTAGCGCTGCGTTGGAGATATGTGTTTCGCAGTTAGACTACGAAACAACTATTTCTTTACGCAGGCCAATGGTCAAGTAGTGTCAAAACTGGACATTCTGCCAATAGGTTGAATGTCGAGATCGATGTGTAGTGTTAAATAACCCATGGACGGGTCTCGTGCGTAGTCACCTCCTCGTGGTGAGACCTGGTAATTGGCATCGTTTTCCAAAAATTAATCAGTCGATTAATCTTTGGAAAACGATACCAAGCCAAGAACTACGCAACAGTCCAGTTTGGATCAACAAAAGCCCCTAAGATCATTTTGGATGATCTACACTGGACTGCACTATTAATTTATAACATTTAAGCCATTAATTTACAATATTTACGTCATGAATTTACAACAATAAGTCACAAATTCATAACATTTAAGCTATTAATTTTTAGATTTATACCATTAATTCCTAACACTCAAACTATTAATTTATAACACTTAAGCTATTAATTTATAACATTTAAGCAAATAATTAACAACGATTAAACTATTACTTTATAACAATTGAAACATTAATTGGCACATTTAAAACATTAATTTATAAGAATCAAACCATTCCTCGAGGAATCAGTAAGTCTCGCGCTAATAGCCCAATACATCGATAGATTTAACGAAGAAATACGTAACCGCCATTACAGCCAATTAGATCATATTATTTGCTACATAATTAATAACTGTATCACGTACAGCGATGCAGGCGGTATTGAAGAAATAAAGCCATTTTATGTTACAACTATAACGAGTAAATTTAATCGTTTAACTTGTGGAGAATTAAAAAGGTACCTGACTTCTAAATAAGCATTAAATAAGAATCTTAAATATCGCAAACAGTGATGTAGGTGTTACTCAAGAAAAAAGAACGTTTTATTTTTTAATTAGCACGAGTAAATGAACGAATATCGATAATATAATATAACGCTTAATATGAATTTTATCTGTCTGATTATTTAATAGCTTAACTTATTTCACAGTAACGTCATCGACTGCCCTTAGGCTCTTTTCCCTTTTTGTCCAAACTAATCGATACTCGAAAACTAGTATCATGTAGGTGTGAATTTAGTCTTAGTTTGTAGAAACTATTAAAATGATAAAAATGGATATCGTATTAAATCGTAATAGATGCCAATTTACGATAAAAATTAAGAAATCGTTCAATTTGATTTTGTTACAATGGAAAAACCGTCTCCTGCTATGTCAAAAAATCGTTACCGTTTGATTAACAAACCGACGCCTTGTTAAGTTATATAAGGAACACGGAAGTCGCGCGCGAGCTCTTTTGTGCCTGAAATTCCGGAGAGTGAACATCGAAGAAGAACATAAATATCAGGTAAGTAAGAAAAAATATCAAACAACAACATTGTAACTAGTAATTTATAACGTCTAAACCATTAATTTACAACACTTAAGCTATTAATTTATAACATTCAAGCCATTAATTTATAACATTTAAACTATTAATTTCTAACATTTAAGTGATTAATTTCTAACATTTAGGCAATTAATTGACAAAATCTGAGCCACTAATTTACAACATTGAAACTGTTGTATTATACACTTAAGCTATTATTTTATAACATTTAAGCTATTAATTAACAACATCTAAGCCATTAATTTACAACATTTAAAGTGTTATTTTATACATTTAAGCTATTAATTTATAACATTTAAGCTATTAATTTATAACATTTAAGCCATTAATTTCTAACTTTTGAACTGTTATTTTATACATTTAGCCATTAATTTATAACATTTAAACTATTAATTTATATCATCTAAGCCATTAAATTATAACATTTAAGCTATTAATTTACAACATCTAAGCCACTAATTTACAATATTTAAACTATTAATTTATATCATCTAAGCCATTAATTTATAATATTTAAGCCATTAATCTAAAACAATTCCTCCATTAATTCTTAACAACTATACCAATAATTTATAACCATATTCTCCCATTATTTCAAAGTAATTGTGCTCTTAATTTATAACAGTTGTACCGTTAATCGGAAGCAACTCTACATTCATTGATTTAAATCAGTACCATCAATGTGAGTGAATTAATGATTTATATTGTATTATTTTATTAACGAAATCTTTCAGGTCCCTGGATTGCTATTTTATTTCTGTATAGCATTATTTTTTAATTTTAAATACAGTACTTAATTTCTCATTTCACTATTTTGTATAAAAGCAGTGGTAACGCAGAGTGTAATTTTAAGATGTAATTTTCCATGTCTGCTAAAAACCAAGGAAACAACACCATATTCATGGAATCAAGGAAGCAAGTGTAGTTTAACCGAAGGCAACGACATCTTATCTGTAGCTGCACATGAGTCATAGGACATTTCAAATAGAGTTGTTGTTTTGCCTCGGAGTACCAAAACCGTTAGATTACAAGTAATTTAAAAACAAATAAACTCCGGACAAAACAATGCCGCCGCTACAATGTCGCTTTATTATAAAATAATTTTACATCTCTGTTACGTCGCCTAAAACATCTGCGCTGCAGCTCTCGCGACCGGCCAGCCGACGGCCTGCGTAACGTCATTTCGACCCTCAATAAACCTGAGGACCAACCATAACTTTCTCTTGCATTGTGTACACATGTATCTGCATTCCATCCGTCGTCCTGAAAGCTTTCTTAAGGCTAGAAATATTTGCGACGCACATCTGGTTTTTAGAGAGGTCCTTGGGTTTATTAGGCGCAATTAAAAACACGGAGAAAGCGGGTACGCGCCCATTAGGAAAAATCGAACATCTGTCTAATAGAACAGGCTGGGTTTTCCCATGCACAAGGTCACTCACGAACCACGTTGGTCGGAGGTTTCCTACTCGTCACTTCTCCTACGACTCTCGGAGAGTCAAGTCGCAGACTTCTCCTGCTACATCAGGAGGGTCAAGTCAACCTACTTCTTCTACATACGACAACGTCGAATTCTAACATCAAAATCTAGTGTCTATCAAGTATCCTCTAGTGCTACGTCCACTAACATACGAAATTCGATTGTACGAACCTTGCTCTATTAGTCATATCTATCTCATATTCGTGCGACAAGGTGTTATCGACGATTTGTATCTACTCAACAGTGTAGTTTAAGTGTTGGAAATATATATTTTATAATTCTGTGAATCACAGTGTTATATAAACTTAATCACCCCTATTATCTTAACGGAAATCAGGGGATCGATCAACTCGTGGTGTCGATTAGTATAATCGTAACGGGAATTTACGACTCCCGTTGACGTCTCTCCTCGCTATTGCGTCTCCCCGCGATTGGTCGAAATAACAATCTCTGCTTCCAATGCGTAAAAACTCATATGTAAATGGGACCCGAGCGTAGTTACCTTCTCGTGGTGGGTCCCGGTAATTGGTATCGTTTTCCAAATAATAATACACCAAGTACTATTTCGAATATTAGTATTATTATTCGAAAACGATATCAAGCTAAAAACTACTTGAATATAGTCTGGTCTTGATCACCCAAAATAGTTTTGGTGATCTCAACTGGACTAATACCCCCCCGCGGGGGCAACGTGGGACATCGTGGGACATCGCAGGACACCGTGGGATGCGAGCGTATTAGCTTTAATTAATCATAAGATAGATACCTATGTTATGTACATTGTAAGCTCATTCTGTACAAAGATACTTATCTATCTTGGAACGACAAATAAAGATCTCGTCTCTCTTGATCCCCTCGCTTAACATACTGGAAAAATTGTTCCCACGATATATCGGTTCGCGATCACTCAGTTCTTTCAAACTGTCGCGTGGCATACTCGCTCGCGTGTATTTCGGGTGCGTGCGGGTCAATGTGCTCTAGACAACTCTTCGGATTCATAAGTCGCCCAAGGACAGCTCTGTCTTGGTGACTGCTCAACGTTTGCATCGGATCACGGGAGTTGTCGTCGTGCCGGTGATGCTTGCTAATCTGTTGGGGATTCAGTCGTGGATCTGCAGTCCTGTCCGATTGGTACTTCGGTACTCGGTCAGGGACCAGCAATTTCACGTCCTCCGTAATCCTGTTCGGCCCCGCGGGAGTGGACCCCAATGTTCAGTTGAGGTATTGCCTTCGTAATCCTGTTCAGCGGTCCCTCCCCGTGAGTGGACCCCACTGTTCAGTTGGGGCCTCGTGCCTTGGTAATCCTGTTCAGCGGTCCCTCCCTGTGAGTGGACCCCACTGTTCAGTTGGGGCCTCTTGCCTTCGTAATCCTGTTCAGCGGTCCCTCCCCGGGTTCCACTTGTTCAGTTGGAGTGTGTCAAGTTGCTGGCCTATGTGCTGGATCCACGGCTGAATTACTAGTGGATCACTGGCATCATCTGTCGGCGCCATCGACCGCGACTCGTGTAAGTTTCGAACGGCGGAACAGGAATCGAGTTACGGCCAATTCTTGGGCTTTCCGTTGAACCTCGGGGTTATCTCGTGTACGGGGGTACGTCGCGTAGGTTTGTTAGTTCTTTCGAGAGATCGCGATCTCGTCCGTTTCGGGACAGTGTCAGTAGCTTCATCTTCTTCTTTTCTCTCCAAGTTAGATAAATGTGTCTTTGATACCGAATGTTGCCAGTAGGGATGCGAATTATTGTATATTTGTACTGATCGATGTAATCGTTGTGTGGGAGATAGATGATGCGTTACGTATGCCTTGTTCTACGTTTGTAAAGATTCATGTTAGCGCTGCGTTGGAGATATGTGTTTCGCAGTTAGACTACGAAACAACTATTTCTTTACGCAGGCCCATGGTCAAGTAGTGTCAAAACTGGACATTCTGCCAATAGGTTGAATGTCGAGATCGATGTGTAGTGTTAAATAACCCATGGGAGGGTCTCGTGCGTAGTCACCTCCTCGTGGTGAGACCTGGTAATTGGCATCGTTTTCCAAAAATTAATCAGTCGATTAATCTTTGGAAAACGATACCAAGCCAAGAACTACGCAACAGTCCAGTTTGGATCAACGAAAGCCGCTAAGATCATTTTGGATGATCTACACTGGACTGCACTATTAATTTATAACATTTAAGCCATTAATTTACAATATTTACGTCATGAATTTACAACAATAAGTCACAAATTCATAACATTTAAGCTATTAATTTTTACATTTATACCATTAATTCCTAACACTCAAACTATTAATTTATAACACTTAAGCTATTAATTTATAACATTTAAGCAAATAATTAACAACGATTAAACTATTAATTTATAACAATTGAAACATTAATTGGTGTTTCGACCACTCGCGGAGAGACGCAATCGCGAAGAAGCACGTCAACGGGAGTCGTAATTTCCCGTTACGATTAGATAATCGACGCCACGAAATGATCGATCCCCTATTTCGTTTAGGATAATAGAGGTAGTTTAATTGAATATGACACTGATATAACAAGTTATATATCACAGTTTAATCCAACAACTTTGTAAAGAAGATAGTTACACTGGTGAGTATGTATAAGATAAGTGAGTGACTGATCTACGGTGGAAACTCGGTTAACAAGATGTTGACTGCTTGAAGTAGAGAAAATCAGTGAGCTTCGGCGATGAAGCTGTGACGGAGGAAAGCTAAGGATGGGTGTGTCCAGCACACGGGACCATCGGATTTGTTGGTGACGATTTTGGCTAATAGAGTGAGGGAAATAGGCTTCGTTGTTAATTGGTTATTTGCTATGGTGGTGGGTGAGGAAGGATGCTCACCGCCCTCGAGGTAAAGTCGTTAGTGGGAGGTCTCACACGTGAGAAACAGAAACTTTCCCGTGTCAACCCATGGTGGACAATAAACTTCGGGAAACAATGCAACGGAAGAATATTTGTTAGTTTCGAAGGACCTCGACTAGGAAATTGCTGAGATTTATGGAGGGTACTTGAGAATATTGAGGGTACGCAGTGAGGACGAGCGGACATCTGGTTGCCATCTTGCCCGCGGTGTGTGGCCAGGTCTAGGCAGAGTGTCGCCCGGCGTAACATCCTCCCCCCGTTGAGAGGGCACCGATCAAACTTGATATGCGGGTTAGGTGGGTGTGTGCTCCACCTCCTTCGTTGTCAGTGATTGTCCGGACTCATCTCGCGCTGATTGATTTGGCAGGGGAACGAGGCGTTTGACGCCGCGGTCCAGGAGGCTCGATGATGTCTGCACAGTCGCTGTACGTATTATGCCATCGGTTCCGGGATGGACCTTGACTACACGGCCCAAGGGCCAGTGCATCGGTGGAACGTTGTCTTCTCTGAGGAGGACGATGGTGCCTTCTTGTATGTTGTGTCCACCCTTGGTCCACTTACTGCGGTTGTTCAACTGATTGAGATACTCCTTATGCCAGCGTTGCCAAAAATGTTGTTTAATTTTTTGGATATGCTGCCATCTGGAGAGCCGGTTGAATGGAGTATCCCTGAAATTTCGCTCACGCACACTCATTAATGGCTCACCGATGAGGAAGTGACCCGGAGTGAGGACGAGGAGATCTTTGGGATCAGTGGAGATGGGTGTTAATGGTCGGGAGTTGAGAACTGCTTCGATTTCGATGACAAGTGTATTGAATTGCTCGAAGGTAAGCAGTTCATTACCGACGACGCGTCTGAAATGGTGCTTCTAGGACTTCACCGCTGCTTCCCACAACCCACTGAAATGCGGGGAATGAGGGGGTATGAAGCGCCATTTGATTTGTTTGTTGGCTAGGAACGTAGTTACCCTCTCGTTGTGATCCTCCGATTTCAGCAACTCGTGGAGCTCTTTTAACTCGTTGTTTGCGCCGATGAAGTTTGATCCATTGTCAGAATGGATCGTCGAACAAAACCCTCGCCGAGCGATGAATCGACGAAGAGCGGCGATGAAGGATTCGCTCGTGAGATCGCCGACGAGCTCGATGTGCACCGCCTTGACTGCTAGGCATATGAAGATAGCTACATATACCTTGACCTGGCGGCGGTTACGATCTCGTTTCTCCTTAATGTAAAATGGCCCACAGTAATCGACGCCGACGTGAGTGAATGGTCGAGATTCAGTGACTCGAGCCTCCGGCAGGTTACCCATTACGTAGTCGACTTGTGGTGGATGAGCACGAACGCAGCGGACGCAGTTTTTGACCGTACGCCATACTTGACTTCTGCCG
>NW_027185165.1:0-25208 GCF_040668555.2 Bombus flavifrons
TTACGTTATAACGTATAACTTTATATAGTATTACGTTATAACGTATAACGTTATATAGTATTATAATATAACGTATAACGTTTTATAGTATTACGTTATAACGTATAACGTTATATACTATTACGTTATAACGTATAACGTTATATAGTATCACCATATAACGTATAACGTTATATAGTATCACCCTGTAACGTATAACGTTATATAGTGTCACCATGTAACGTATAACGTTATATAGTATTACGTTATAACGTATAACGTTATATAGTATGACGCTATAACGTATAACGTTATATAGTATGACGCTATAACGTATAACGTTATATAGTATTACCATATAACGTATAACGTTATATAGTATTACCATGTAACGTATAACGTTATATAGTATCACCATGTAACGTATAACGTTATATAGTATTACGTTATAACGTATAACGTTATATAGTATTACGTTATAACGTATAACGTTATATAGTATTACGTTATAACGTATAACGTTATATAGTATCACCATGTAACGTATAACGTTATATAGTATCACCATGTAACGTATAACGTTATATAGTATTACGTTATAACGTATAACGTTATATAGTATGACGTTATAACGTATAACGTTATATAGTATTACGTTATAGCGTATAACGTTATATAGTATTACGTTATAACGTATAACGTTATATAGTATTACGTTATAACGTATAACGTTATATAGTATTACGTTATAACGTATAACGTTATATAGTATTACGTTATAACGTATAACATTATATAGTATTACGTTATAACGTATAACATTATATAGTATTACGTTATAACGTATAACGTTATATAGTATTACGTTATAACGTATGACGTTATATAGTATTACGTTATAACGTATAACGTTATATAGTATTACGTTATAACGTATAACGTTATATAGTATTACCATATAACGTATAACGTTATATAGTATTACGTTATAACGTATAACTTTATATAGTATTACGTTATAACGTATAACGTTATATAGTATTATAATATAACGTATAACGTTATATAGTATTACGTTATAACGTATAACGTTATATACTATTACGTTATAACGTATAACGTTATATAGTATCACCATATAACGTATAACGTTATATAGTATCACCATGTAACGTATAACGTTATATAGTGTCACCATGTAACGTATAACGTTATATAGTATTACGTTATAACGTATAACGTTATATAGTATGACGCTATAACGTATAACGTTATATAGTATTACCATATAACGTATAACGTTATATAGTATTACCATATAACGTATAACGTTATATAGTATTACCATGTAACGTATAACGTTATATAGTATCACCATGTAACGTATAACGTTATATAGTATTACGCTATAACGTATAACGTTATATAGTATTACGTTATAACGTATAACGTTATATAGTCTTACCATATAACGTATAACGTTATATAGTATTACGTTATAACGTATAACGTTATATAGTATTACGTTATAACGTATAACGTTATATAGTATTACGTTATAACGTATAACGTTATATAGTATTACGTTATAACGTATAACGTTATATAGTCTTACCATATAACGTATAACGTTATATAGTATTACGTTATAACGTATAACGTTATATAGTATTACGTTATAACGTATAACGTTATATAGTATTACGTTATAACGTATAACGTTATATAGTATTACGTTATAACGTATAACGTTATATAGTATCACCATGTAACGTATAACGTTATATAGTATCACCATGTAACGTATAACGTTATATAGTATTACGTTATAACGTATAACGTTATATAGTATGACGTTATAACGTATAACGTTATATAGTATTACCATATAACGTATAACGTTATATAGTATTACCATATAACGTATAACGTTATATAGTATTACCATGTAACGTATAACGTTATATAGTATCACCATGTAACGTATAACGTTATATAGTATTACGCTATAACGTATAACGTTATATAGTATTACGTTATAACGTATAACGTTATATAGTCTTACCATATAACGTATAACGTTATATAGTATTACGTTATAACGTATAACGTTATATAGTATTACGCTATAACGTATAACGTTATATAGTATTACGTTATAACGTATAACGTTATATAGTATTACGTTATAACGTATAACGTTATTTAGTATCACCATGTAACGAATAACGTTATATAGTATTACGTTATAACGTATAACATTATATGGTATTACGTTATAACGTATAACGTTACATAGTATTACGTTATAACGTATAATGTTATATAGTATTACGTTATAACGTATAACGTTATATAGTATTACCATATCACGTATAACGTTATATAGTATTACGGTATAACGTATAACGTTATATAGTATTACGTTATAACGTATAACGTTATTTAGTATCACCATGTAACGAATAACGTTATATAGTATTACGTTATAACGTTATATAGTATTACGTTATAACGTATAACGTTATATAGTATTACGTTATAACGTATAACATTATATGGTATTACGTTATAACGTATAACGTTATATAGTATTACGTTATAACGTATAACATTATATGGTATTACGTTATAACGTATAACGTTATATAGTATCACCATGTAACGAATAACGTTATATAGTATTACGTTATAACGTTATATAGTATTACGTTATAACGTATAACGTTATATAGTATTACGTTATAACGTATAACATTATATGGTATTACGTTATAACGTATAACGTTATATAGTATTACGTTATAACGTATAACATTATATGGTATTACGTTATAACGTATAACGTTATATAGTATTACGTTATAACGTATAACGTTACATAGTATTACGCTATAACGGATAACGTTACATAGTATTACGTTATAACGGATAACGTTATATAGTATTACGTTATAACGTTATATAGCATTACGTTATAACGTTATATAGTATTACGTTATAACGTATAACGTTATATAGTATTACGTTATAACGTATAACGTTATATAGTATTACGTTATAACGTATAACGTTATATAGTATTACGTTATAACGTATAACGTTATATAGTATTACGTTATAACGTATAACGTTACATAGTATTACGCTATAACGGATAACGTTACATAGTATTACGCTATAACGGATAACGTTACATAGTATTACGTTATAACGGATAACGTTATATAGTATTACGTAATAACGTTATATAGCATTACGTTATAACGTTATATAGTATTACGTTATAACGTATAACGTTATATAGTATTACGTTATAACGTATAACATTATATGGTATTACGTTATAACGTATAACGTTATATGGTATTACGTTATAACGTATAACGTTATATAGTATCACCATCTAACGTATAACGTTATATAGTATCACCATGTAACGTATAACGTTATATAGTATTACGTTATAACGTATAACGTTATATAGTATGACGCAATAACGTATAACGTTATATAGTATTACCATATAACGTATAACGTTATATAGTATTACCATATAACGTATAACGTTATATAGTATTACCATATAACGTATAACGTTATATAGTATTACCATGTAACGTATAACGTTATATAGTATTACCATATAACGTATAACGTTATATAGTATTACGTTATAACGTATAACGTTATATAGTATTACGTTATAACATATAACGTTATTTAGTATTAATATATAACGTATAACGTTATATAGTATTACCATATAATGTATAACGTTATATAGTATTACCATATAACGTATAACGTTATATAGTATTACGTTATAACGTATAACGTTATATAGTATTACGTTATAACGTATAACGTTATATAGTATTACGTTATGACGTATAACGTTATATAGTATTACGTTATAACGCATAACGTTATATAGTCTTACCATATAACGTATAACGTTATATAGTATTACGTTATAACGTATAAGGTTATATAGTATTACGTTATATAGTATTACGTTATAACGTATAACGTTATATAGTATTACGTTATATAGTATTACGTTATAACGTATAACGTTATATAGTATTACGTTATAACGTATAACGTTATATAGTATTACGTTATAACGTATAACGTTATATAGTATTACGTTATAACGTATAACGTTATATAGTATCACCATGTAACGTATAACGTTATATAGTATCACCATGTAACGTATAACGTTATATAGTATCACCATGTAACGTATAACGTTATATAGTATCACCATGTAACGTATAACGTTATATAGTATTACGTTATAACGTATAAGGTTATATAGTATTACGTTATATAGTATTACGTTATAACGTATAACGTTATATAGTATTACGTTATATAGTATTACGTTATAACGTATAACGTTATATAGTATTACGTTATAACGTATAACGTTATATAGTATTACGTTATAACGTATAACGTTATATAGTATTACGTTATAACGTATAACGTTATATAGTATCACCATGTAACGTATAACGTTATATAGTATCACCATGTAACGTATAACGTTATATAGTATCACCATGTAACGTATAACGTTATATAGTATCACCATGTAACGTATAACGTTATATAGTATTACGTTATAACGTATAACGTTATATAGTATTACGTTATAACGTATAACGTTATATAGTCTTACCATATAACGTATAACGTTATATAGTATTACGTTATAACGTATAACGTTATATAGTATTACGTTATAACGTATAACGTTATATAGTATTACGTTATAACGTATAACGTTATATAGTATTACGTTATAACGTATAACGTTATATAGTCTTACCATATAACGTATAACGTTATATAGTATTACGTTATAACGTATAACGTTATATAGTATTACGTTATAACGTATAACGTTATATAGTATTACGTTATAACGTATAACGTTATATAGTATCACCATGTAACGTATAACGTTATATAGTATCACCATGTAACGTATAACGTTATATAGTATCACCATGTAACGTATAACGTTATATAGTATTACGTTATAACGTATAACGTTATATAGTATTACGTTATAACGTATAACGTTATATAGTCTTACCATATAACGTATAACGTTATATAGTATTACGTTATAACGTATAACGTTATATAGTATTACGTTATAACGTATAACGTTATATAGTATTACCATATAACGTATAACGTTATATAGTATTACCATGTAACGTATAACGTTATATAGTATCACCATGTAACGTATAACGTTATATAGTATTACGCTATAACGAATAACGTTATATAGTATTACGTTATAACGTATAACGTTATATAGTCTTACCATATAACGTATAACGTTATATAGTATTACGTTATAACGTATAACGTTATATAGTATTACGCTATAACGTATAACGTTATATAGTATTACGTTATAACGTATAACGTTATATAGTATTACGCTATAACGTATAACGTTATATAGTATTACCATATAACGTATAACGTTATATAGTATTACCATATAACGTATAACGTTATATAGTATTACCATATAACGTATAACGTTATATAGTATTACCATATAACGTATAACGTTATATAGTATTACGTTATAACGTATAACGTTATATAGTATTACGTTATAACGTATAACGTTATATAGTATTACGTTATAACGTATAACGTTATTTAGTATTAATATATAACGTATAACGTTATATAGTATTACCATATAATGTATAACGTTATATAGTATTACCATATAACGTATAACGTTATATAGTATTACGTTATAACGTATAACGTTATATAGTATTACGTTATAACGTATAACGTTATATAGTCTTACCATATAACGTATAACGTTATATAGTATTACGTTATAACGTATAACGTTATATAGTATTACGTTATAACGTATAACGTTATATAGTATTACGTTATAACGTATAACGTTATATAGTATTACGTTATAACGTATAACGTTATATAGTCTTACCATATAACGTATAACGTTATATAGTATTACGTTATAACGTATAAGGTTATATAGTATTACGTTATATAGTATTACGTTATAACGTATAACGTTATATAGTATTACGTTATATAGTATTACGTTATAACGTATAACGTTATATAGTATTACGTTATAACGTATAACGTTATATAGTATTACGTTATAACGTATAACGTTATATAGTATCACCATGTAACGTATAACGTTATATAGTATCACCATGTAACGTATAACGTTATATAGTATCACCATGTAACGTATAACGTTATATAGTATCACCATGTAACGTATAACGTTATATAGTATTACGTTATAACGTATAATGTTATATAGTATGACGTTATAACGTATAACGTTATATAGTATTACGTTATAGCGTATAACGTTATATAGTATTACGTTATTACGTATAACGTTATATAGTATTACGTTATTACGTATAACGTTATATAGTATTACGTTATGACGTATAACGTTATATAGTATCACCATGTAACGTACAACGTTATATAGCATTACGTTATAACGTATAACGTTATATAGTGTTATGTTATGACGTATAACGTTATATAGTATTACGTTATATCGTATAACGTTATATAGTATTACGTTATAACGTATAACGTTATATAGTATTACCATATAACGTATAACGTTATATAGTATTAGGTTATAACGTTATATAGTATCACCATATAACGTATAACGTTATATAGTATTACGTTATATCGTATAACGTTATATAGTATTACGTTATAACGTATAACGTTATATAGTATTATGTTATAACGTATAACGTTATATAGTATTACGTTATAACGTATAACGTTATATAGTATTACGTTATAACGTATAACGTTATATAGTATTACGTTATAACGTATAACGTTATATAGTATTACGTTATAACGTATAACGTTATATAGTATTACGTTATAACGTATAACGTTATATAGTATTACGTTATAACGTATAACGTTATATAGTATTACGTTATAACGTATAACGTTATATAGTATTACGTTATAACGTATAACGTTATATAGTATTACGTTATAACGTATAACGTTATATAGTATTACCATATAACGTATAACGTTATATAGTATTACGTTATAACGTATAACTTTATATAGTATTACGTTATAACGTATAACGTTATATAGTATTATAATATAACGTATAACGTTATATAGTATTACGTTATAACGTATAACGTTATATACTATTACGTTATAACGTATAACGTTATATAGTATCACCATATAACGTATAACGTTATATAGTATCACCATGTAACGTATAACGTTATATAGTGTCACCATGTAACGTATAACGTTATATAGTATTACGTTATAACGTATAACGTTATATAGTATGACGCTATAACGTATAACGTTATATAGTATTACCATATAACGTATAACGTTATATAGTATTACCATATAACGTATAACGTTATATAGTATTACCATGTAACGTATAACGTTATATAGTATCACCATGTAACGTATAACGTTATATAGTATTACGCTATAACGTATAACGTTATATAGTATTACGTTATAACGTATAACGTTATATAGTCTTACCATATAACGTATAACGTTATATAGTATTACGTTATAACGTATAACGTTATATAGTATTACGTTATAACGTATAACGTTATATAGTATTACGTTATAACGTATAACGTTATATAGTATTACGTTATAACGTATAACGTTATATAGTATTACGTTATAACGTATAACGTTATATAGTCTTACCATATAACGTATAACGTTATATAGTATTACGTTATAACGTATAACGTTATATAGTATGACGTTATATAGTATTACGTTATAACGTATAACGTTATATAGTATTACGTTATAACGTATAACGTTATATAGTATTACGTTATAACGTATAACGTTATATAGTATTACGTTATAACGTATAACGTTATATAGTATTACGTTATAACGTATAACGTTATATAGTATCACCATGTAACGTATAACGTTATATAGTATCACCATGTAACGTATAACGTTATATAGTATCACCATGTAACGTATAACGTTATATAGTATTACGTTATAACGTATAACGTTATATAGTATGACGTTATAACGTATAACGTTATATAGTATTACGTTATAGCGTATAACGTTATATAGTATTGCGTTATAACGTATAACGTTATATAGTATTACGTTATAACGTATAACGTTATATAGTATTACGTTATAACGTTTAACGTTATATAGTATTACCATATCACGTATAAAGTTATATAGTATTACGGTATAACGTATAACGTTATATACTATTACGTTATAACGTTATATAGTATCACCATGTAACGTATAACGTTATATAGTATTACGTTATAACGTATAACGTTATATAGTATCACCATGTAACGTACAACGTTATATAGTATTACGTTATAACGTATAACGTTATATAGTATTACGTTATAACGTATAACGTTATATAGTATTACGTTATATCGTATAACGTTATATAGTATTACGTTATAACGTATAACGTTATATAGTATTACCATATAACGTATAACGTTATATAGTATTAGGTTATAACGTTATATAGTATCACCATATAACGTATAACGTTATATAGTATTACGTTATATCGTATAACGTTATATAGTATTACGTTATAACGTATAACGTTATATAGTATTACGCTATAACGTATAACGTTATATAGTATTACGTTATAACGTATAACGTTATATAGTATTACGTTATAACGTATAACGTTATATAGTATTACGTTATAACGTATAACGTTATATAGTATTACGTTATAACGTATAACGTTATATAGTCTTACCATATAACGTATAACGTTATATAGTATTACGTTATAACGTATAAGGTTATATAGTATTACGTTATATAGTATTACGTTATAACGTATAACGTTATATAGTATTACGTTATATAGTATTACGTTATAACGTATAACGTTATATAGTATTACGTTATAACGTATAACGTTATATAGTATTACGTTATAACGTATAACGTTATATAGTATTACGTTATAACGTATAACGTTATATAGTATCACCATGTAACGTATAACGTTATATAGTATCGCCATGTAACGTATAACGTTATATAGTATCACCATGTAACGTATAACGTTATATAGTATCACCATGTAACGTATAACGTTATATAGTATTACGTTATAACGTATAACGTTAAATAGTATGACGTTATAACGTATAACGTTATATAGTATTACGTTATAGCGTATAACGTTATATAGTATTACGTTATTACGTATAACGTTATATAGTATTACGTTATAACGTATAACGTTATAGAGTATTACGTTATAACGTTTAACGTTATATAGTATTACCATATCACGTATAAAGTTATATAGTATTACGGTATAACGTATAACGTTATATACTATTACGTTATAACGTTATATAGTATCACCATGTAACGTATAACGTTATATAGTATTACGTTATAACGTATAACGTTATATAGTATCACCATGTAACGTACAACGTTATATAGTATCACCATGTAACGTATAACGTTATATAGTATCACCATGTAACGTATAACGTTATATAGTATTACGTTATAACGTATAACGTTATATAGTATGACGTTATAACGTATAACGTTATATAGTATTACGTTATAGCGTATAACGTTATATAGTATTGCGTTATAACGTATAACGTTATATAGTATTACGTTATAACGTATAACGTTATATAGTATTACGTTATAACGTTTAACGTTATATAGTATTACCATATCACGTATAAAGTTATATAGTATTACGGTATAACGTATAACGTTATATACTATTACGTTATAACGTTATATAGTATCACCATGTAACGTATAACGTTATATAGTATTACGTTATAACGTATAACGTTATATAGTATCACCATGTAACGTACAACGTTATATAGTATTACGTTATAACGTATAACGTTATATAGTATTACGTTATAACGTATAACGTTATATAGTATTACGTTATATCGTATAACGTTATATAGTATTACGTTATAACGTATAACGTTATATAGTATTACCATATAACGTATAACGTTATATAGTATTAGGTTATAACGTTATATAGTATCACCATATAACGTATAACGTTATATAGTATTACGTTATATCGTATAACGTTATATAGTATTACGTTATAACGTATAACGTTATATAGTATTACGTTATAACGTATAACGTTATATAGTATGACGTTATATAGTATTACGTTATAACGTATAACGTTATATAGTATTACGTTATAACGTATAACGTTATATAGTATTACGTTATAACGTATAACGTTATATAGTATTACGTTATAACGTATAACGTTATATAGTATTACGTTATAACGTATAACGTTATATAGTATTACGTTATAACGTATAACGTTATATAGTATCACCATGTAACGTATAACGTTATATAGTATCACCATGTAACGTATAACGTTATATAGTATCACCATGTAACGTATAACGTTATATAGTATTACGTTATAACGTATAACGTTATATAGTATGACGTTATAACGTATAACGTTATATAGTATTACGTTATAGCGTATAACGTTATATAGTATTGCGTTATAACGTATAACGTTATATAGTATTACGTTATAACGTATAACGTTATATAGTATTACGTTATAACGTTTAACGTTATATAGTATTACCATATCACGTATAAAGTTATATAGTATTACGGTATAACGTATAACGTTATATACTATTACGTTATAACGTTATATAGTATCACCATGTAACGTATAACGTTATATAGTATTACGTTATAACGTATAACGTTATATAGTATCACCATGTAACGTACAACGTTATATAGTATTACGTTATAACGTATAACGTTATATAGTATTACGTTATAACGTATAACGTTATATAGTATTACGTTATATCGTATAACGTTATATAGTATTACGTTATAACGTATAACGTTATATAGTATTACCATATAACGTATAACGTTATATAGTATTAGGTTATAACGTTATATAGTATCACCATATAACGTATAACGTTATATAGTATTACGTTATATCGTATAACGTTATATAGTATTACGTTATAACGTATAACGTTATATAGTCTGACGTTATAACGTATAACGTTATATAGTATTACGTTATAACGTATAACGTTATATAGTATTACGTTATAACGTATAACGTTATATAGTATTACGTTATAACGTATAACGTTATATAGTATTACGTTATAACGTATAACGTTATATAGTATTACGTTATAACGTATAACGTTATATAGTATTACCATATAACGTATAACGTTATGTAGTATTACGGTATAACGTATAACTTTATATAGTATTACTTTATAACGTATAACGTTATATAGTATTATAATATAACGTATAACGTTATATAGTATTACGTTATAACGTATAACGTTATATACTATTACGTTATAACGTATAACGTTATATAGTATCACCATATAACGTATAACGTTATATAGTATCACCATGTAACGTATAACGTTATATAGTGTCACCATGTAACGTATAACGTTATATAGTATTACGTTATAACGTATAACGTTATATAGTATGACGCTATAACGTATAACGTTATATAGTATTACCATATAACGTATAACGTTATATAGTATTACCATATAACGTATAACGTTATATAGTATTACCATGTAACGTATAACGTTATATAGTATCACCATGTAACGTATAACGTTATATAGTATTACGCTATAACGTATAACGTTATATAGTATTACGTTATAACGTATAACGTTATATAGTCTTACCATATAACGTATAACGTTATATAGTATTACGTTATAACGTATAACGTTATATAGTATTACGTTATAACGTATAACGTTATATAGTATTACGTTATAACGTATAACGTTATATAGTATTACGTTATAACGTATAACGTTATATAGTCTTACCATATAACGTATAACGTTATATAGTATTACGTTATAACGTATAACGTTATATAGTATGACGTTATATAGTATTACGTTATAACGTATAACGTTATATAGTATTACGTTATAACGTATAACGTTATATAGTATTACGTTATAACGTATAACGTTATATAGTATTACGTTATAACGTATAACGTTATATAGTATTACGTTATAACGTATAACGTTATATAGTATCACCATGTAACGTATAACGTTATATAGTATCACCATGTAACGTATAACGTTATATAGTATCACCATGTAACGTATAACGTTATATAGTATCACCATGTAACGTATAACGTTATATAGTATTACGTTATAACGTATAACGTTATATAGTATGACGTTATAACGTATAACGTTATATAGTCTTACCATATAACGTATAACGTTATATAGTCTTACCATATAACGTATAACGTTATATAGTATTACGTTATAACGTATAACGTTATATAGTATTACGTTATAACGTATAACGTTATATAGTATTACGTTATAACGTATAACGTTATATAGTATTACGTTATATCGTATAACGTTATATAGTATTACGTTATAACGTATAACGTTATATAGTATTACCATATAACGTATAACGTTATATAGTATTAGGTTATAACGTTATATAGTATCACCATATAACGTATAACGTTATATAGTATTACGTTATATCGTATAACGTTATATAGTATTACGTTATAACGTATAACGTTATATAGTATTACGCTATAACGTATAACGTTATATAGTATTACGTTATAACGTATAACGTTATATAGTATTACGTTATAACGTATAACGTTATATAGTATTACGTTATAACGTATAACGTTATATAGTATTACGTTATAACGTATAACATTATATAGTATTACGTTATAACGTATAACATTATATAGTATTACGTTATAACGTATAACGTTATATAGTATCACCATGTAACGTATAGCGTTATATAGTATCACCATGTAACGTATAACGTTATATAGTATCACCATGTAACGTATAACGTTATATAGTATTACGTTATAACGTATAACGTTATATAGTATGACGTTATAACGTATAACGTTATATAGTATTACGTTATAACGTATAACGTTATATAGTATTACGTTATAACGTATAACGTTATTTAGTATTACCATATAACGTATAACGTTATGTAGTATTACGTTATAACGTATAACGTTATATAGTATTACGTTATAACGTATAACGTTATATAGTATTACCATATCACGTATAACGTTATATAGTATTACGGTATAACGTATAACGTTATATACTATTACGTTATAACGTTATATAGTATCACCATGTAACGAATAACGTTATATAGTATTACGTTATAACGTATAACGTATAACGTTATATAGTATTACGTTATAACGTATAACGTTATATAGTATTACGTTATAACGTATAACGTTATATAGTATTACGTTATAACGTATAACGTTATATAGTATCAGCATGTAACGTATAACGTTATATAGTATCACCATGTAACGTATAACGTTATATAGTATCACCATGTAACGTATAACGTTATATAGTATTACGTTATAACGTATAACGTTATCTAGTATGACGTTATAACGTATAACGTTATATAGTATTACGTTATAACGTATAACGTTATATAGTATTACGTTATAACGTATAACGTTATTTAGTATTACCATATAACGTATAACGTTATGTAGTATTACGTTATAACGTATAACGTTATATAGTACTACGTTATAACGTATAACGTTATATAGTATTACCATATCACGTATAACGTTATATAGTATTACGGTATAACGTATAACGTTATATACTATTACGTTATAACGTTATATAGTATCACCATGTAACGAATAACGTTATATAGTATTACGTTATAACGTATAACGTATAACGTTATATAGTATTACGTTATAACGTATAACGTTATATAGTATTACGTTATAACGTATAACGTTATATAGTATTACGTTATAACGTATAACGTTATTTAGTATTACCATATAACGTATAACGTTATGTAGTATTACGTTATAACGTATAACGTTATATAGTATTACGTTATAACGTATAACGTTATATAGTATTACGTTATAACGTATAACGTTATATAGTATTACCATATAACGTATAACGTTATATAGTATTACGTTATAACGTATAACGTTATATAGTATTACGTTATAACGTATAACGTTATATAGTATTACGTTATAACGTATAACGTTATTTAGTATTACCATATAACGTATAACGTTATGTAGTATTACGTTATAACGTATAACGTTATATAGTATTACGTTATAACGTATAACGTTATATAGTATTACGTTATAACGTATAACGTTATATAGTATTACCATATCACGTATAACGTTATATAGTATTACGTTATAACGTATAACGTTATATAGTATCACCATGTAACGTATAACGTTATATAGTATCACCATGTAACGTATAACGTTATATAGTATCACCATGTAACGTATAACGTTATATAGTATTACGTTATAACGTATAACGTTATATAGTATTACGTTATAACGTATAACGTTATATAGTATTACGTTATAACGTATAACGTTATTTAGTATTACCATATAACGTATAACGTTATGTAGTATTACGTTATAACGTATAACGTTATATAGTATTACGTTATAACGTATAACGTTATATAGTATTACGTTATAACGTATAACGTTATATAGTATTACCATATAACGTATAACGTTATATAGTATTACGTTATAACGTATAACGTTATATAGTATTACGTTATAACGTATAACGTTATATAGTATTACGTTATAACGTATAACGTTATTTAGTATTACCATATAACGTATAACGTTATGTAGTATTACGTTATAACGTATAACGTTATATAGTATTACGTTATAACGTATAACGTTATATAGTATTACGTTATAACGTATAACGTTATATAGTATTACCATATCACGTATAACGTTATATAGTATTACGTTATAACGTATAACGTTATATAGTATTACGTTATAACGTATAACATTATATGGTATTACGTTATAACGTATAACGTTATATAGTATTACGTTATAACGTATAACGTTATATGGTATTACGTTATAACGTATAACGTTATATAGTATTACGTTATAACGTATAACGTTATATAGTATGACGTTATAACGTATAACGTTATATAGTCTTACCATATAACGTATAACGTTATATAGTATTACGTTATAACGTATAACGTTATATAGTATTACGTTATAACGTATAACGTTATATAGTCTTACCATATAACGTATAACGTTATATAGTATTACGTTATAACGTATAACGTTATATAGTATGACGTTATATAGTATTACGTTATAACGTATAACGTTATATAGTATTGCGTTATAACGTATAACGTTATATAGTATTACGTTATAACGTATAACGTTATATAGTATTACGTTATAACGTTTAACGTTATATAGTATTACCATATCACGTATAAAGTTATATAGTATTACGGTATAACGTATAACGTTATATACTATTACGTTATAACGTTATATAGTATCACCATGTAACGTATAACGTTATATAGTATTACGTTATAACGTATAACGTTATATAGTATCACCATGTAACGTACAACGTTATATAGTATTACGTTATAACGTATAACGTTATATAGTATTACGTTATAACGTATAACGTTATATAGTATTACGTTATATCGTATAACGTTATATAGTATTACGTTATAACGTATAACGTTATATAGTATTACCATATAACGTATAACGTTATATAGTATTAGGTTATAACGTTATATAGTATCACCATATAACGTATAACGTTATATAGTATTACGTTATATCGTATAACGTTATATAGTATTACGTTATAACGTATAACGTTATATAGTATTACGCTATAACGTATAACGTTATATAGTATTACGTTATAACGTATAACGTTATATAGTATTACGTTATAACGTATAACGTTATATAGTATTACGTTATAACGTATAACGTTATATAGTATTACGTTATAACGTATAACATTATATAGTATTACGTTATAACGTATAACATTATATAGTATTACGTTATAACGTATAACGTTATATAGTATCACCATGTAACGTATAACGTTATATAGTATCACCATGTAACGTATAACGTTATATAGTATCACCATGTAACGTATAACGTTATATAGTATTACGTTATAACGTATAACGTTATATAGTATGACGTTATAACGTATAACGTTATATAGTATTACGTTATAACGTATAACGTTATATAGTATTACGTTATAACGTATAACGTTATTTAGTATTACCATATAACGTATAACGTTATGTAGTATTACGTTATAACGTATAACGTTATATAGTATTACGTTATAACGTATAACGTTATATAGTATTACCATATCACGTATAACGTTATATAGTATTACGGTATAACGTATAACGTTATATACTATTACGTTATAACGTTATATAGTATCACCATGTAACGAATAACGTTATATAGTATTACGTTATAACGTATAACGTATAACGTTATATAGTATTACGTTATAACGTATAACGTTATATAGTATTACGTTATAACGTATAACGTTATATAGTATTACGTTATAACGTATAACGTTATATAGTATCACCATGTAACGTATAACGTTATATAGTATCACCATGTAACGTATAACGTTATATAGTATCACCATGTAACGTATAACGTTATATAGTATCACCATGTAACGTATAACGTTATATAGTATTACGTTATAACGTATAACGTTATCTAGTATGACGTTATAACGTATAACGTTATATAGTATTACGTTATAACGTATAACGTTATATAGTATTACGTTATAACGTATAACGTTATTTAGTATTACCATATAACGTATAACGTTATGTAGTATTACGTTATAACGTATAACGTTATATAGTACTACGTTATAACGTATAACGTTATATAGTATTACCATATCACGTATAACGTTATATAGTATTACGGTATAACGTATAACGTTATATACTATTACGTTATAACGTTATATAGTATCACCATGTAACGAATAACGTTATATAGTATTACGTTATAACGTATAACGTTATATAGTATTACGTTATAACGTATAACGTTATATAGTATTACGTTATAACGTATAACGTTATTTAGTATTACCATATAACGTATAACGTTATGTAGTATTACGTTATAACGTATAACGTTATATAGTATTACGTTATAACGTATAACGTTATATAGTATTACGTTATAACGTATAACGTTATATAGTATTACCATATCACGTATAACGTTATATAGTATTACGTTATAACGTATAACGTTATATAGTATTACGTTATAACGTATAACATTATATGGTATTACGTTATAACGTATAACGTTATATAGTATTACGTTATAACGTATAACGTTATATGGTATTACGTTATAACGTATAACGTTATATAGTATTACGTTATAACGTATAACGTTATATAGTATTACGTTATAACGTATAACGTTATATAGTATTACCATATAACGTATAACGTTATATAGTATTACGTTATAACGTATAACTTTATATAGTATTACGTTATAACGTATAACGTTATATAGTATTACCATATAACGTATAACGTTATATAGTATTACCATATAACGTATAACGTTATATAGTATTACCATATAACGTATAACGTTATATAGTATTACCATATAACGTATAACGTTATATAGTATTACCATATAACGTATAACGTTATATCGTATTACGTTATAACGTATAACGTTATATAGTATTACGTTATAACGTATAACGTTATATAGTATTACGTTATAACGTATAACGTTATTTAGTATTACCATATAACGTATAACGTTATATAGTATTACCATATAATGTATAACGTTATATAGTATTACCATATAACGTATAACGTTATATAGTATTACGTTATAACGTATAACGTTATATAGTGTTACGTTATAACGTATAACGTTATATAGTATTACGTTATAACGTATAACGTTATATAGTATTACGTTATAACGTATAACGTTATATAGTATTACGTTATAACGTATAACGTTATATAGTCTTACCATATAACGTATAACGTTATATAGTATTACGTTATAACGTATAACGTTATATAGTATTACGTTATATAGTATTACGTTATAACGTATAACGTTATATAGTATTACGTTATATAGTATTACGTTATAACGTATAACGTTATATAGTATTACGTTATAACGTATAACGTTATATAGTATTACGTTATAACGTATAACGTTATATAGTATTACGTTATAACGTATAACGTTATATAGTATCACCATATCACGTATAAAGTTATATAGTATTACTGTATAACGTATAACGTTATATACTATTACGTTATAACGTTATATAGTATCACCATGTAACGTATAACGTTATATAGTATTACGTTATAACGTATAACGTTATATAGTATCACCATGTAACGTATAACGTTATATAGTATCACCATGTAACGTATAACGTTATATAGTATCACCATGTAACGTATAACGTTATATAGTATTACGTTATAACGTATAACGTTATATAGTATGACGTTATAACGTATAACGTTATATAGTATTACGTTATAGCGTATAACGTTATATAGTATTACGTTATAACGTATAACGTTACATAGTATTACGTTATAACGTATAACGTTATATAGTATTACGTTATAACGTTTAACGTTATATAGTATTACCATATCACGTATAAAGTTATATAGTATTACTGTATAACGTATAACGTTATATACTATTACGTTATAACGTTATATAGTATCACCATGTAACGTATAACGTTATATAGTATTACGTTATAACGTATAACGTTATATAGTATCACCATGTAACGTACAACGTTATATAGTATTACGTTATAACGTATAACGTTATATAGTGTTATGTTATAACGTATAACGTTATATAGTATTACGTTATATCGTATAACGTTATATAGTATTACGTTATAACGTATAACGTTATATAGTATTACGTTATAACGTATAACGTTATTTAGTATTACCATATAACGTATAACGTTATATAGTATTACCATATAACGTATAACGTTATATAGTATTACCATATAACGTATAACGTTATATAGTATTACGTTATAACGTATAACGTTATATAGTATTACGTTATAACGTATAACGTTATATAGTATCACCATGTAACGTATAACGTTATATAGTATCACCATGTAACGTATAACGTTATATAGTATCACCATGTAACGTATAACGTTATATAGTATCACCATGTAACGTATAACGTTATATAGTATTACGTTATAACGTATAACGTTATATAGTATGACGCTATAACGTATAACGTTATATAGTATTACCATATAACGTATAACGTTATATAGTATTACCATATAACGTATAACGTTATATAGTATTACGTTATAACGTATAACGTTATATAGTATCACCATGTAACGTATAACGTTATATAGTATTACGCAATAACGTATAACGTTATATAGTATTACGTTATAACGTATAACGTTATATAGTCTTACCATATAACGTATAACGTTATATAGTATTACGTTATAACGTATAACGTTATATAGTATTACGTTATAACGTATAACGTTATATAGTATTACGTTATAACGTATAACGTTATATAGTATTACGTTATAACGTATAACGTTATATAGTCTTACCATATAACGTATAACGTTATATAGTATTACGTTATAACGTATAACGTTATATAGTATTACGTTATATAGTATTACGTTATAACGTATAACGTTATATAGTATTACGTTATAACGTATAACGTTATATAGTATTACGTTATAACGTATAACGTTATATAGTATTACGTTATAACGTATAACGTTATATAGTATTACGTTATAACGTATAACGTTATATAGTATTACGTTATAACGTATAACGTTATTTAGTATTACCATATAACGTATAACGTTATATAGTATTACCATATAATGTATAACGTTATATAGTATTACCATATAACGTATAACGTTATATAGTATTACGTTATAACGTATAACGTTATATAGTCTTACCATATAACGTATAACGTTATATAGTATTACGTTATAACGTATAACGTTATATAGTATTACGTTATATAGTATTACGTTATAACGTATAACGTTATATAGTATTACGTTATATAGTATTACGTTATAACGTATAACGTTATATAGTATTACGTTATAACGTATAACGTTATATAGTATTACGTTATAACGTATAACGTTATATAGTATTACGTTATAACGTATAACGTTATATAGTATTACGTTATAACGTATAACGTTATATAGTATCACCATATCACGTATAAAGTTATATAGTATTACTGTATAACGTATAACGTTATATACTATTACGTTATAACGTTATATAGTATCACCATGTAACGTATAACGTTATATAGTATTACGTTATAACGTATAACGTTATATAGTATCACCATGTAACGTATAACGTTATATAGTATCACCATGTAACGTATAACGTTATATAGTATCACCATGTAACGTATAACGTTATATAGTATTACGTTATAACGTATAACGTTATATAGTATGACGTTATAACGTATAACGTTATATAGTATTACGTTATAGCGTATAACGTTATATAGTATTACGTTATAACGTATAACGTTACATAGTATTACGTTATAACGTATAACGTTATATAGTATTACGTTATAACGTTTAACGTTATATAGTATTACCATATCACGTATAAAGTTATATAGTATTACTGTATAACGTATAACGTTATATACTATTACGTTATAACGTTATATAGTATCACCATGTAACGTATAACGTTATATAGTATTACGTTATAACGTATAACGTTATATAGTATCACCATGTAACGTACAACGTTATATAGTATTACGTTATAACGTATAACGTTATATAGTGTTATGTTATAACGTATAACGTTATATAGTATTACGTTATATCGTATAACGTTATATAGTATTACGTTATAACGTATAACGTTATATAGTATTACGTTATAACGTATAACGTTATTTAGTATTACCATATAACGTATAACGTTATATAGTATTACCATATAACGTATAACGTTATATAGTATTACCATATAACGTATAACGTTATATAGTATTACGTTATAACGTATAACGTTATATAGTATTACGTTATAACGTATAACGTTATATAGTATCACCATGTAACGTATAACGTTATATAGTATCACCATGTAACGTATAACGTTATATAGTATCACCATGTAACGTATAACGTTATATAGTATTACGTTATAACGTATAACGTTATATAGTATGACGCTATAACGTATAACGTTATATAGTATTACCATATAACGTATAACGTTATATAGTATTACCATATAACGTATAACGTTATATAGTATTACGTTATAACGTATAACGTTATATAGTATCACCATGTAACGTATAACGTTATATAGTATTACGCTATAACGTATAACGTTATATAGTATTACGTTATAACGTATAACGTTATATAGTCTTACCATATAACGTATAACGTTATATAGTATTACGTTATAACGTATAACGTTATATAGTATTACGTTATAACGTATAACGTTATATAGTATTACGTTATAACGTATAACGTTATATAGTATTACGTTATAACGTATAACGTTATATAGTCTTACCATATAACGTATAACGTTATATAGTATTACGTTATAACGTATAACGTTATATAGTATTACGTTATATAGTATTACGTTATAACGTATAACGTTATATAGTATTACGTTATAACGTATAACGTTATATAGTATTACGTTATAACGTATAACGTTATATAGTATTACGTTATAACGTATAACGTTATATAGTATTACGTTATAACGTATAACGTTATATAGTATTACGTTATAACGTATAACGTTATATAGTATTACGTTATAACGTATAACGTTATATAGTATCACCATGTAACGTATAACGTTATATAGTATCACCATGTAACGTATAACGTTATATAGTATCACCATGTAACGTATAACGTTATATAGTATTACGTTATAACGTATAACGTTATATAGTATGACGTTATAACGTATAACGTTATATAGTATTACGTTATAGCGTATAACGTTATATAGTATTGCGTTATAACGTATAACGTTATATAGTATTACGTTATAACGTATAACGTTATATAGTATTACGTTATAACGTTTAACGTTATATAGTATTACCATATCACGTATAAAGTTATATAGTATTACGGTATAACGTATAACGTTATATACTATTACGTTATAACGTTATATAGTATCACCATGTAACGTATAACGTTATATAGTATTACGTTATAACGTATAGCGTTATATAGTATCACCATGTAACGTACAACGTTATATAGTATTACGTTATAACGTATAACGTTATATAGTATTACGTTATAACGTATAACGTTATATAGTATTACGTTATATCGTATAACGTTATATAGTATTACGTTATAACGTATAACGTTATATAGTATTACCATATAACGTATAACGTTATATAGTATTACCATATAACGTATAACGTTATATAGTATTAGGTTATAACGTTATATAGTATCACCATATAACGTATAACGTTATATAGTATTACGTTATATCGTATAACGTTATATAGTATTACGTTATAACGTATAACGTTATATAGTATTACGTTATAAAGTATAACGTTATATAGTATTACGTTATAACGTATAACGTTATATAGTATTACGTTATAACGTTTAACGTTATATAGTATTACCATATCACGTATAAAGTTATATAGTATTACGGTATAACGTATAACGTTATATACTATTACGTTATAACGTTATATAGTATCACCATGTAACGTATAACGTTATATAGTATTACGTTATAACGTATAACGTTATATAGTATCACCATGTAACGTACAACGTTATATAGTATTACGTTATAACGTATAACGTTATGTAGTATTCCGTTATAACGTATAACGTTATATAGTATTACGTTATATCGTATAACGTTATATAGTATTACGTTATAACGTATAACGTTATATAGTATTACCATATAACGTATAACGTTATATAGTATTAGGTTATAACGTTATATAGTATCACCATATAACGTATAACGTTATATAGTATTACGTTATATCGTATAACGTTATATAGTATTACGTTATAACGTATAACGTTATATAGTATTACGTTATAACGTATAACGTTATATAGTATTACGTTATAACGTATAACGTTATATAGTATTACGTTATAACGTATAACGTTATATAGTATGACGTTATAACGTATAACGTTATATAGTATTACGTTATAACGTATAACGTTATATAGTATTACGTTATAACGTATAACGTTATTTAGTATTACCATATAACGTATAACGTTATGTAGTATTACGTTATAACGTATAACGTTATATAGTATTACGTTATAACGTATAACGTTATATAGTATTACCATATCACGTATAACGTTATATAGTATTACGGTATAACGTATAACGTTATATACTATTACGTTATAACGTTATATAGTATCACCATGTAACGAATAACGTTATATAGTATTACGTTATAACGTATAACATTATATAGTATTACGTTATAACGTATAACGTTATATAGTATCACCATGTAACGTATAACGTTATATAGTATCACCATGTAACGTATAACGTTATATAGTATCACCATGTAACGTATAACGTTATATAGTATTACGTTATAACGTATAACGTTATATAGTATGACGTTATAACGTATAACGTTATATATTAGGTGAAGTAAAAAGTTCTGAGCGCTTTTTCGCTTTATTTCGACGATGAAATTAACATAGTCAAGATTATTCGATTTAGATTAAATATGCGCCGTTTTGTTCGATTACTTTTGTCCATTTTGAAGGCAATTTCATAATTCCGCGGTTGAAGAAGTCCTCGTCCCTATTGGTAAAAAACTTGACCAGCTCATTTTCACAAGCCTCTCTTGAGGCCAGTTTTGTACCATCAAGAAAATTTTGCAAAAACTTAAAAAGGTGATAATCGCTTGGTGCCAGGTCTGGACTGTACGGCGGATGCGATAGAACCTCCCAGCCAAGCTCTCGGAGCTTCTGACGCGTCGTTAAAGATGTGTGCGGCCTGGCGTTGTCTTGATGGAACACAACACCTTTCCTATTGGCCAATTCTGGCCGCTTCTGGTCGATCGCCTGCTTCAGTCTGGTCAGTTGTTGACAATAGAGGTCCGAATTAAGTGTTTGCCCCGATGGGAGCAGCTCATAATGGATGATTCCCTTCCAATCCCACCAAACACACAATAAAACCTTCTTGGCCGTTAATCCACGCTTGGCGATCGTTTGGGCCGGCCCACCGCGATTGGACCACGATCTTTTTCGGCTGTTGTTCTCGTATGTGACCCATTTTTCATCGCCAGTCACCATCCGCTTCAAAAATGGGTCGATTTCGTTACGTCTCAACAAAGAATCGCAGGCATCAATTCGGTCCAAAAGGTTCTTTTGCGTCAATTCATGTGGCACCCATACGTCGAGCTTCTTCTTGAGACCAGCCTTATGCAAATGGTTCCAAACGGTTTTCTGGCTAATCTTCAGTTCCTGGGCAATGGAATAAGTGCTCACATGCCGGTCCGACTCGACGATTTCCATGATTTTATCCACATTTTCGACGATTGGCCTACCAGAGCGTGCCTCATCTTCGACGTCCATATTACCAGAACGGAATCGTTGGAACCACCGCTTTGCTGTTGCATTCGATACTGTACTGGGTCCATAAACAGCACAAATTTTTTTGGCCGCCTGCTCCGCCTTTTCACCTTGGTCGTAGTGGTACTGAAGAATGTATCGAATTTTCTCTTTTTTTATCTCCATTTTCGAACGCTGTAACACACAACTGGCTTCACCGAACACAAAACTGACAAAGAACCTTTTTGATGCGTAATATCACCTTGAAATCGGTGTATACTATGACTCGATGCGATGTGCACA
>NW_027185166.1:0-25094 GCF_040668555.2 Bombus flavifrons
TAGTATCACGTTATAACGTATAACGTTATATAGTATCACGTTATGACGTATAACGTTATATAGTATTACCATATAACGTATAACGTTATATAGTATTACGTTATAACGTATAACGTTATATAGTATTACGTTATAACCTATAACGTTATATAGTATTACGTTATAACGTATAACGTTATATAGTATTACGTTATAACGTATAACGTTATATAGCATTACGTTATAACGTATAACGTTATATAGTATTACGTTATAACGTATAACGTTATATAGTATTACGTTATAACGTATAACATTTTATAGTATTACGTTATAACGTATAACGTAATATAGTATCACCATATAACGTATAACGTTATATAGTATTACGTTATGACGTATAACGTTATATAGTATCACCATATAACGTATAACGTTATATAGTTTTACGTTATAACGTATAACGTTATATAGTATTACGTTATAACGTATAACGTTATATAGCATTACGTTATAACGTTATATAGTATCACCATATAACGTATAACGTTATATAGTATTACGTTATAACGTATAACGTTATATAGTATTACGTTATAACGTATAACGTTATATAGTATTACGTTATAACGTATAACATTTTATAGTATTACGTTATAACGTATAACGTAATATAGTATCACCATATAACGTATAACGTTATATAGTATTACGATATAACGTATACCGTTATATAGCAATACGTTATAACGTTATATAGTATCACCATATAACGTATAACGTTATATAGTATTACGTTATAACGTATAACGTTATATAGTATTACGTTATAACGTATAACGTTATATAGCATTACGTTATAACGTTATATAGTATCACCATATAACGTATAACGTTATATAGTATTACGTTATAACGTATAACGTTATATAGTATTACGTTATAACGTATAACGTTATATAGTATTACGTTATAACGTATAACATTTTATAGTATTACGTTATAACGTATAACGTAATATAGTATCACCATATAACGTATAACGTTATATAGTATTACGTTATGACGTATAACGTTATATAGTATCACCATATAACGTATAACGTTATATAGTTTTACGTTATAACGTATAACATTTTATAGTATTACGTTATAACGTATAACGTAATATAGTATCACCATATAACGTATAACGTTATATAGCATTACGTTATAACGTTATATAGTATCACCATATAACGTATAACGTTATATAGTATTACGTTATAACGTATAACGTTATATAGTATTACGTTATGACGTATAACGTTATATAGTATTACGTTATAACGTATAACGTTATATAGTATCACCATGTAACGTATAACGTTATATACTATTACGTTATAACGTATAACGTTATATAGTATCACGTTATAACGTATAACGTTATATAGTATTACGTTATGACGTATAACGTTATATAGTATTACCATATAACGTATAACGTTATATAGTATTACGTTATAACGTATAACGTTATATAGTGTTACGTTATAACGTATAACGTTATATAGTATTACGTTATAACGTATAACCTTATATAGTATTACCTTATAACGTATAACGTTATATAGTATTACGTTATAACGTATAACGTTATATAGTATTACGTTATAACGTATAACGTTATATAGTATTACGTTATAACGTATAACATTATATAGTATTACGTTATAACGTATAACGATATGTAGTATCACCATGTAACGTATAACGTTATATACTATTACGTTATAACGTATAACGTTATATAGTATCACGTTATAACGTATAACGTTATATAGTATCACGTTATGACGTATAACGTTATATAGTATTACCATATAACGTATAACGTTATATAGTATTACGTTATAACGTATAACGTTATATAGTATTACGTTATAACCTATAACGTTATATAGTATTACGTTATAACGTATAACGTTATATAGTATTACGTTATAACGTATAACGTTATATAGCATTACGTTATAACGTATAACGTTATATAGTATACGTTTAACGTATAACGTTATATAGTATTACGTTATAACGTATAACATTTTATAGTATTACGTTATAACGTATAACGTAATATAGTATCACCATATAACGTATAACGTTATATAGTATTACGTTATGACGTATAACGTTATATAGTATCACCATATAACGTATAACGTTATATAGTTTTACGTTATAACGTATAACGTTATATAGTATTACGTTATAACGTATAACGTTATATAGCATTACGTTATAACGTTATATAGTATCACCATATAACGTATAACGTTATATAGTATTACGTTATAACGTATAACGTTATATAGTATTACGTTATAACGTATAACGTTATATAGTATTACGTTATAACGTATAACATTTTATAGTATTACGTTATAACGTATAACGTAATATAGTATCACCATATAACGTATAACGTTATATAGTATTACGATATAACGTATACCGTTATATAGCAATACGTTATAACGTTATATAGTATCACCATATAACGTATAACGTTATATAGTATTACGTTATAACGTATAACGTTATATAGTATTACGTTATAACGTATAACGTTATATAGCATTACGTTATAACGTTATATAGTATCACCATATAACGTATAACGTTATATAGTATTACGTTATAACGTATAACGTTATATAGTATTACGTTATAACGTATAACGTTATATAGTATTACGTTATAACGTATAACATTTTATAGTATTACGTTATAACGTATAACGTAATATAGTATCACCATATAACGTATAACGTTATATAGTATTACGTTATGACGTATAACGTTATATAGTATCACCATATAACGTATAACGTTATATAGTTTTACGTTATAACGTATAACATTTTATAGTATTACGTTATAACGTATAACGTAATATAGTATCACCATATAACGTATAACGTTATATAGCATTACGTTATAACGTTATATAGTATCACCATATAACGTATAACGTTATATAGTATTACGTTATAACGTATAACGTTATATAGTATTACGTTATGACGTATAACGTTATATAGTATTACGTTATAACGTATAACGTTATATAGTATCACCATGTAACGTATAACGTTATATAGTATTACGTTATAACGTATAACGTTATATAGTATTACGTTATGACGTATAACGTTATATAGTATTACGTTATAACGTATAACATTTTATAGTATTACGTTATAACGTATAACGTAATATAGTATCACCATATAACGTATAACGTTATATAGTATTACGTTATGACGTATAACGTTATATAGTATCACCATATAACGTATAACGTTATATAGTTTTACGTTATAACGTATAACGTTATATAGTATTACGTTATAACGTATAACGTTATATAGCATTACGTTATAACGTTATATAGTATCACCATATAACGTATAACGTTATATAGTATTACGTTATAACGTATAACGTTATATAGTATTACGTTATAACGTATAACGTTATATAGTATTACGTTATAACGTATAACATTTTATAGTATTACGTTATAACGTATAACGTAATATAGTATCACCATATAACGTATAACGTTATATAGTATTACGATATAACGTATACCGTTATATAGCAATACGTTATAACGTTATATAGTATCACCATATAACGTATAACGTTATATAGTATTACGTTATAACGTATAACGTTATATAGTATTACGTTATAACGTATAACGTTATATAGCATTACGTTATAACGTTATATAGTATCACCATATAACGTATAACGTTATATAGTATTACGTTATAACGTATAACGTTATATAGTATTACGTTATAACGTATAACGTTATATAGTATTACGTTATAACGTATAACATTTTATAGTATTACGTTATAACGTATAACGTAATATAGTATCACCATATAACGTATAACGTTATATAGTATTACGTTATGACGTATAACGTTATATAGTATCACCATATAACGTATAACGTTATATAGTTTTACGTTATAACGTATAACATTTTATAGTATTACGTTATAACGTATAACGTAATATAGTATCACCATATAACGTATAACGTTATATAGCATTACGTTATAACGTTATATAGTATCACCATATAACGTATAACGTTATATAGTATTACGTTATAACGTATAACGTTATATAGTATTACGTTATGACGTATAACGTTATATAGTATTACGTTATAACGTATAACGTTATATAGTATCACCATGTAACGTATAACGTTATATAGTATTACGTTATAACGTATAACGTTATATAGTATTACGTTATGACGTATAACGTTATATAGTATTACGTTATGACGCATAACGTTATATAGTATTACGTAATAACGTATAACGTTATATAGTATTACGTTATAACGTTTAACGTTATACAGTATCACCATGTAACGTATAACGTTATATAGTATTACGTTATAACGTATAACGTTATATAGTATTACGGTATAACGTATAACGTTATATACTATTACGTTATAACGTTATATAGTATCACCATGTAACGTATAACGTTATATAGTATTACGTTATAACGTATAACGTTACATAGTATTACGTTATAACGTATAACGTTATATAGTATTACGTTATAACGTATAACGATATGTAGTATCACCATGTAACGTATAACGTTATATACTATTACGTTATAACGTATAACGTTATATAGTATCACGTTATAACGTATAACGTTATATAGTATCACGTTATGACGTATAACGTTATATAGTATTACCATATAACGTATAACGTTATATAGTATTACGTTATAACGTATAACGTTATATAGTATTACGTTATAACCTATAACGTTATATAGTATTACGTTATAACGTATAACGTTATATAGTATTACGGTATAACGTATAACGTTATATACTATTACGTTATAACGTTATATAGTATCACCATGTAACGTATAACGTTATATAGTATTACGTTATAACGTATAACGTTACATAGTATTACGTTATAACGTATAACGTTATATAGTATTACGTTATAACGTATAACGATATGTAGTATCACCATTTAACGTATAACGTTATATAGTATTACGTTAGAACGTATAACGTTATATAGTATTACGTTATAACGTATAACGTTATATAGTACTACGTTATAACGTATAACGATATATAGTATCACCATGTAACGTATAACGATATATAGTATTACGATATAACGTATAACGTTATATAGTATTGCGTTATAACGTATAACGTTATATAGTATTACGATATAACGTATAACGTTATAAAGTATTACCATATAGCGTATAACGTTATATAGTATTACGTTATAACGTTATATAGTATCACCATATAACGTATAACGTTATATAGTATTACGTTAGAACGTATAACGTTATATAGTATTACGTTATAACGTATAACGTTATATAGTATTACCATATAACGTATAACGTTATATAGTATTACGTTATAACGTTATATAGTATTACGTTATAACGTTATATAGTATTACGTTATAACGTATAACGTTATATAGTATTACGTAATAACGTATAACGTTATATAGTATTACGTAATAACGTATAACGTTATATAGTATTACGTTAGAACGTATAACGTTATATAGTATTACGTTATAACGTATAACGTTATATAGTACTACGTTATAACGTATAACGATATATAGTATCACCATGTAACGTATAACGATATATAGTATTACGATATAACGTATAACGTTATATAGTATTACGTTATAACGTCTAACGTTATATAGTATTACGTTATAACGTATAACGTTATATAGTACTACGCTATAACGTATAACGATATATAGTATCACCATGTAACGTATAACGTTATGTAGTATTACGTTATAACGTGTAACATTATATACTATTACGTTATAACGTTATATAGTATCACCATATAACGTATAACGTTATATAGTATCACCATATAACGTATAACGTTATATAGTATTATGTTATAACGTGTAACGTTATATAGTATCACCATGTAACGTATAACTTTATATAGTATTACCATATAACGTATAACGTTATATACTATTACGTTATAACGTTATATAGTATCACCATATAACGTATAACGTTATATAGTATTACGTTATAACGTATAACGTTATATAGTATTACGTTATAACGTATAACTTTATATAGTATTACGTTATAACGTATAACGTTATATAGTACTACGTTATGACTTGTAACGTTATATAGTATTACGTTATGACGTATAACGTTATATAGTATTACCATATAACGTATAAAGTTATATAGTATTACGTTATAACGTATAACGATATATAGTATCACCATGTAACGTATAACGTTATATACTATTACGTTATAACGTATAACGTTATATAGTATCACGTTATAACGTATAACGTTATATAGTATTACGTTATGACGTATAACGTTATATAGTATTACCATATAACGTATAACGTTATATAGTATTACGTTATAACGTATAACGTTATATAGTACTACGTTATGACTTGTAACGTTATATAGTATTACGTTATAACGTATAACGTTATATAGTATTACGTTAGAACGTATAACGTTATATAGTATTACGTTATAACGTATAACGTTATATAGTATTACCATATAACGTATAACGTTATATAGTATTACGTTATAACGTTATATAGTATTACGTTATAACGTATAACGTTATATAGTATTACGTAATAACGTATAACGTTATATAGTATTACGTAATAACGTATAACGTTATATAGTATTACGTTAGAACGTATAACGTTATATAGTATTACGTTATAACGTATAACGTTATATAGTACTACGTTATAACGTATAACGATATATAGTATCACCATGTAACGTATAACGATATATAGTATTACGATATAACGTATAACGTTATATAGTATTACGTTATAACGTCTAACGTTATATAGTATTACGTTATAACGTATAACGTTATATAGTACTACGCTATAACGTATAGCGATATATAGTATCACCATGTAACGTATAACGTTATATAGTATTACGTTATAACGTGTAACATTATATACTATTACGTTATAACGTTATATAGTATCACCATATAACGTATAACGTTATATAGTATTATGTTATAACGTGTAACGTTATATAGTATCACCATGTAACGTATAACTTTATATAGTATTACCATATAACGTATAACGTTATATACTATTACGTTATAACGTTATATAGTATCACCATATAACGTATAACGTTATATAGTATTACGTTATAACGTATAACGTTATATAGTATTACGTTATAACGTATAACTTTATATAGTATTACGTTATAACGTATAACGTTATATAGTACTACGTTATGACTTGTAACGTTATATAGTATTACGTTATGACGTATAACGTTATATAGTATTACCATATAACGTATAACGTTATATAGTATTACGTTATAACGTATAACGATATATAGTATCACCACGTAACGTATAACGTTATATACTATTACGTTATAACGTATAACGTTATATAGTATCACGTTATAACGTATAACGTTATATAGTATTACGTTATGACGTATAACGTTATATAGTATTACCATATAACGTATAACGTTATATAGTATTACGTTATAACGTATAACGTTATATAGTGTTACGTTATAACGTATAACGTTATATAGTATTACGTTATAACGTATAACCTTATATAGTATTACCTTATAACGTATAACGTTATATAGTATTACGTTATAACGTATAACGTTATATAGTATTACGTTATAACGTATAACGTTATATAGTATTACGTTATAACGTATAACATTATATAGTATTACGTTATAACGTATAACGATATGTAGTATCACCATGTAACGTATAACGTTATATACTATTACGTTATAACGTATAACGTTATATAGTATCACGTTATAACGTATAACGTTATATAGTATCACGTTATGACGTATAACGTTATATAGTATTACCATATAACGTATAACGTTATATAGTATTACGTTATAACGTATAACGTTATATAGTATTACGTTATAACCTATAACGTTATATAGTATTACGTTATAACGTATAACGTTATATAGTATTACGTTATAACGTATAACGTTATATAGCATTACGTTATAACGTATAACGTTATATAGTATTACGTTATAACGTATAACGTTATATAGTATTACGTTATAACGTATAACATTTTATAGTATTACGTTATAACGTATAACGTAATATAGTATCACCATATAACGTATAACGTTATATAGTATTACGTTATGACGTATAACGTTATATAGTATCACCATATAACGTATAACGTTATATAGTTTTACGTTATAACGTATAACGTTATATAGTATTACGTTATAACGTATAACGTTATATAGCATTACGTTATAACGTTATATAGTATCACCATATAACGTATAACGTTATATAGTATTACGTTATAACGTATAACGTTATATAGTATTACGTTATAACGTATAACGTTATATAGTATTACGTTATAACGTATAACATTTTATAGTATTACGTTATAACGTATAACGTAATATAGTATCACCATATAACGTATAACGTTATATAGTATTACGATATAACGTATACCGTTATATAGCAATACGTTATAACGTTATATAGTATCACCATATAACGTATAACGTTATATAGTATTATGTTATAACGTATAACGTTATATAGTATTACGTTATAACGTATAACGTTATATAGCATTACGTTATAACGTTATATAGTATCACCATATAACGTATAACGTTATATAGTATTACGTTATAACGTATAACGTTATATAGTATTACGTTATAACGTATAACGTTATATAGTATTACGTTATAACGTATAACATTTTATAGTATTACGTTATAACGTATAACGTAATATAGTATCACCATATAACGTATAACGTTATATAGTATTACGTTATGACGTATAACGTTATATAGTATCACCATATAACGTATAACGTTATATAGTTTTACGTTATAACGTATAACATTTTATAGTATTACGTTATAACGTATAACGTAATATAGTATCACCATATAACGTATAACGTTATATAGCATTACGTTATAACGTTATATAGTATCACCATATAACGTATAACGTTATATAGTATTACGTTATAACGTATAACGTTATATAGTATTACGTTATGACGTATAACGTTATATAGTATTACGTTATAACGTATAACGTTATATAGTATCACCATGTAACGTATAACGTTATATAGTATTACGTTATAACGTATAACGTTATATAGTATTACGTTATGACGTATAACGTTATATAGTATTACGTTATGACGCATAACGTTATATAGTATTACGTAATAACGTATAACGTTATATAGTATTACGTTATAACGTTTAACGTTATACAGTATCACCATGTAACGTATAACGTTATATAGTATTACGTTATAACGTATAACGTTATATAGTATTACGGTATAACGTATAACGTTATATACTATTACGTTATAACGTTATATAGTATCACCATGTAACGTATAACGTTATATAGTATTACGTTATAACGTATAACGTTACATAGTATTACGTTATAACGTATAACGTTATATAGTATTACGTTATAACGTATAACGATATGTAGTATCACCATTTAACGTATAACGTTATATAGTATTACGTTATAACGTATAACGTTATGTAGTATTGCGTTATAACGTATAACGTTATATAGTATTACGATATAACGTATAACTTTATATAGTATTACGTTATAACGTATAACGTTATATAGTATTACCATATAACGTATAACCTTATATAGTATTACGTTATAACGTATAACGTTATATAGTATTACGATATAACGTATAACGTTATAAAGTATTACCATATAGCGTATAACGTTATATAGTATTACGTTATAACGTTATATAGTATCACCATATAACGTATAACGTTATATAGTATTACGTTAGAACGTATAACGTTATATAGTATTACGTTATAACGTATAACGTTATATAGTATTACCATATAACGTATAACGTTATATAGTATTACGTTATAACGTTATATAGTATTACGTTATAACGTATAACGTTATATAGTATTACGTAATAACGTATAACGTTATATAGTATTACGTAATAACGTATAACGTTATATAGTATTACGTTAGAACGTATAACGTTATATAGTATTACGTTATAACGTATAACGTTATATAGTACTACGTTATAACGTATAACGATATATAGTATCACCATGTAACGTATAACGATATATAGTATTACGATATAACGTATAACGTTATATAGTATTACGTTATAACGTCTAACGTTATATAGTATTACGTTATAACGTATAACGTTATATAGTACTACGTTATAACGTATAACGATATATAGTACCACCATGTAACGTATAACGTTATATAGTATTACGTTATAAAGTGTAACGTTATATACTATTACGTTATAACGTTATATAGTATCACCACATAACGTATAACGTTATATAGTATTATGTTATAACGTGTAACGTTATATAGTATCACCATGTAACGTATAACGTTATATAGTATTACCATATAACGTATAACGTTATATACTATTACGTTATAACGTTATATAGTATCACCATATAACGTATAACGTTATATAGTATTACGTTATAACGTATAACGTTATATAGTATTACGTTATAACGTATAACTTTATATAGTATTACGTTATAACGTATAACGTTATATAGTACTACGTTATGACTTGTAACGTTATATAGTATTACGTTATGACGTATAACGTTATATAGTATTACCATATAACGTATAACGTTATATAGTATTACGTTATAACGTATAACGATATATAGTATCACCATGTAACGTATAACGTTATATACTATTACGTTATAACGTATAACGTTATATAGTATCACGTTATAACGTATAACGTTATATAGTATTACGTTATGACGTATAACGTTATATAGTATTACCATATAACGTATAACGTTATATAGTATTACGTTAGAACGTATAACGTTATATAGTATTACGTTATAACGTATAACGTTATATAGTATTACGTTATAACGTATAACCTTATATAGTATTACCTTATAACGTATAACGTTATATAGTATTACGTTATAACGTATAACGTTATATAGTATTACGTTATAACGTATAACGTTATATAGTATTACGTTATAACGTATAACATTATATAGTATTACGTTATAACGTATAACGTTATATAGTATTACGTTATAACGTATAACTTTATATAGTATTACGTTATAACGTATAACGTTATATAGTACTACGTTATGACTTGTAACGTTATATAGTATTACGTTATGACGTATAACGTTATATAGTATTACCATATAACGTATAACGTTATATAGTATTACGTTATAACGTATAACGATATATAGTATCACCATGTAACGTATAACGTTATATACTATTACGTTATAACGTATAACGTTATATAGTATCACGTTATAACGTATAACGTTATATAGTATTACGTTATGACGTATAACGTTATATAGTATTACCATATAACGTATAACGTTATATAGTATTACGTTATAACGTATAACGTTATATAGTATTACGTTATAACGTATAACGTTATATAGTATTACGTTATAACGTATAACCTTATATAGTATTACCTTATAACGTATAACGTTATATAGTATTACGTTATAACGTATAACGTTATATAGTATTACGTTATAACGTATAACGTTATATAGTATTACGTTATAACGTATAACATTATATAGTATTACGTTATAACGTATAACGATATGTAGTATCACCATGTAACGTATAACGTTATATACTATTACGTTATAACGTATAACGTTATATAGTATCACGTTATAACGTATAACGTTATATAGTATTACGTTATGACGTATAACGTTATATAGTATTACCATATAACGTATAACGTTATATAGTATTACGTTATAACGTATAACGTTATATAGTATTACGTTATAACCTATAACGTTATATAGTATTACGTTATAACGTATAACGTTATATAGTATTACGTTATAACGTATAACGTTATATAGCATTACGTTATAACGTATAACGTTATATAGTATTACGTTATAACGTATAACGTTATATAGTATTACGTTATAACGTATAACATTTTATAGTATTACGTTATAACGTATAACGTAATATAGTATCACCATATAACGTATAACGTTATATAGTATTACGTTATGACGTATAACGTTATATAGTATCACCATATAACGTATAACGTTATATAGTTTTACGTTATAACGTATAACGTTATATAGTATTACGTTATAACGTATAACGTTATATAGCATTACGTTATAACGTTATATAGTATCACCATATAACGTATAACGTTATATAGTATTACGTTATAACGTATAACGTTATATAGTATTACGTTATAACGTATAACGTTATATAGTATTACGTTATAACGTATAACATTTTATAGTATTACGTTATAACGTATAACGTAATATAGTATCACCATATAACGTATAACGTTATATAGTATTACGATATAACGTATACCGTTATATAGCAATACGTTATAACGTTATATAGTATCACCATATAACGTATAACGTTATATAGTATTACGTTATAACGTATAACGTTATATAGTATTACGTTATAACGTATAACGTTATATAGCATTACGTTATAACGTTATATAGTATCACCATATAACGTATAACGTTATATAGTATTACGTTATAACGTATAACGTTATATAGTATTACGTTATAACGTATAACGTTATATAGTATTACGTTATAACGTATAACATTTTATAGTATTACGTTATAACGTATAACGTAATATAGTATCACCATATAACGTATAACGTTATATAGTATTACGTTATGACGTATAACGTTATATAGTATCACCATATAACGTATAACGTTATATAGTTTTACGTTATAACGTATAACATTTTATAGTATTACGTTATAACGTATAACGTAATATAGTATCACCATATAACGTATAACGTTATATAGCATTACGTTATAACGTTATATAGTATCACCATATAACGTATAACGTTATATAGTATTACGTTATAACGTATAACGTTATATAGTATTACGTTATGACGTATAACGTTATATAGTATTACGTTATAACGTATAACGTTATATAGTATCACCATGTAACGTATAACGTTATATAGTATTACGTTATAACGTATAACGTTATATAGTATTACGTTATGACGTATAACCTTATATAGTATTACGTTATGACGCATAACGTTATATAGTATTACGTTATAACGTATAACGTTATGTAGTATTACGTTATAACGTATAACGTTATGTAGTATTACGTTATAACGTATAACGTTATATAGTATTACGGTATAACGTATAACGTTATATACTATTACGTTATAACGTTATATAGTATCACCATGTAACGTATAACGTTATATAGTATTACGTTATAACGTATAACGTTATATAGTATTACGTTATAACGTATAACGTTATATAGTATTACGTTATAACGTATAACGTTATATAGTATTACGGTATAACGTATAACGTTATATACTATTACGTTATAACGTTATATAGTATCACCATGTAACGTATAACGTTATATAGTATTACGTTATAACGTATAACGTTATATAGTATTACGTTATAACGTATAACGTTATATAGTATTACGTTATAACGTATAACGTTATATAGTATTACGTTATAACGTTTAAAGTTATATAGTATTACCATATAACGTATAACGTTATATAGCATTACGGTATAACGTATAACGTTATATAGTATTACGTTATAACGTATAACATTATATAGTATTACGCTATAACGTATAACGATATATAGTATCACCATGTAACGTATAACGTTATATAGTATTAATTTATAACGTATAACGTTATATAGTATTACGGTATAACGTATAACGTTATATACTATTACGTTATAACGTTATATAGTATCACCATGTAACGTATAACGTTATATAGTATTACGTTATAACGTATAACGTTATATAGTATTACGTTATATCGTATAACGTTATATAGTATTACGTTATAACGTATAACGTTATATAGTATTACGTTATAACGTATAACGTTATATAGTATTACGTTATAACGTATAACGTTATATAGTATTACGTTATATCGTATAACGTTATATAGTATTGCGTTATAACGTATAACGTTATATAGTATTACGTTATAACGTATAACGTTATATAGTATTACGTTATAACGTATAACGTTATATAGTATTACGTTATAACGTATAACGTTATGTAGTATTACGTTATAACGTATAACGTTATGTAGTATTACGTTATAACGTATAACGTTATATAGTATTACGTTATAACGTATAACGTTATGTAGTATTACGTTATAACGTATAACGTTATGTAGTATTACGTTATAACGTATAACGTTATATAGTATTACGTTATAACGTATAGCGTTATGTAGTATTACGTTATAACGTATAACGTTATATAGTATTACGTTATAACGTATAACGTTATGTAGTATTACGTTATAACGTATAACGTTATGTAGTATTACGTTATTACGTGTAACGTTATGTAGTATTACGTTATGACGTGTAACGTTATATAGTATTACCATATAACGTATAACGTTATATACTATTACGTTATAACGTTATATAGTATCACCATATAACGTATAACGTTATACAGTATTACGTTATAACGTATAACGTTATATAGCATTACGGTATAACGTATAACGTTATATAGTATTACGTTATAACGTATAACATTATATAGTATTACGCTATAACGTATAACGATATATAGTATCACCATGTAACGTATAACGTTATATAGTATTAATTTATAACGTATAACGTTATATAGTATTACGGTATAACGTATAACGTTATATACTATTACGTTATAACGTTATATAGTATCACCATGTAACGTATAACGTTATATAGTATTACGTTATAACGTATAACGTTATATAGTATTACGTTATATCGTATAACGTTATATAGTATTACGTTATAACGTATAACGTTATATAGTATTACGTTATAACGTATAACGTTATATAGTATTACGTTATATCGTATAACGTTATATAGTATTGCGTTATAACGTATAACGTTATATAGTATTACCATATAACGTATAACGTTATATACTATTACGTTATAACGTTATATAGTATCACCATATAACGTATAACGTTATACAGTATTACGTTATAACGTATAACGTTATATAGTATTACGTTATAACGTATAACGTTATATAGTATTACGTTATAACGTATAACGTTATATAGTATTACGTTATGACGTATAACGTTATATAGTATTACGTTATAACGTATAACATTTTATAGTATTACGTTATAACGTATAACGTAATATAGTATCACCATATAACGTATAACGTTATATAGTATTACGTTATGACGTATAACGTTATATAGTATCACCATATAACGTATAACGTTATATAGTTTTACGTTATAACGTATAACGTTATATAGTATTACGTTATAACGTATAACGTTATATAGCATTACGTTATAACGTTATATAGTATCACCATATAACGTATAACGTTATATAGTATTACGTTATAACGTATAACGTTATATAGTATTACGTTATAACGTATAACGTTATATAGCATTACGTTATAACGTTATATAGTATCACCATATAACGTATAACGTTATATAGTATTACGTTATAACGTATAACGTTATATAGTATTACGTTATAACGTATAACTTTATATAGTATTACGTTATAACGTATAACGTTATATAGTACTACGTTATGACTTGTAACGTTATATAGTATTACGTTATGACGTATAACGTTATATAGTATTACCATATAACGTATAACGTTATATAGTATTACGTTATAACGTATAACGATATATAGTATCACCATGTAACGTATAACGTTATATACTATTACGTTATAACGTATAACGTTATATAGTATCACGTTATAACGTATAACGTTATATAGTATTACGTTATGACGTATAACGTTATATAGTATTACCATATAACGTATAACGTTATATAGTATTACGTTATAACGTATAACGTTATATAGTATTACGTTATAACGTATAACGTTATATAGTATTACGTTATAACGTATAACCTTATATAGTATTACCTTATAACGTATAACGTTATATAGTATTACGTTATAACGTATAACGTTATATAGTATTACGTTATAACGTATAACGTTATATAGTATTACGTTATAACGTATAACATTATATAGTATTACGTTATAACGTATAACGATATGTAGTATCACCATGTAACGTATAACGTTATATACTATTACGTTATAACGTATAACGTTATATAGTATCACGTTATAACGTATAACGTTATATAGTATTACGTTATGACGTATAACGTTATATAGTATTACCATATAACGTATAACGTTATATAGTATTACGTTATAACGTATAACGTTATATAGTATTACGTTATAACCTATAACGTTATATAGTATTACGTTATAACGTATAACGTTATATAGTATTACGTTATAACGTATAACGTTATATAGCATTACGTTATAACGTATAACGTTATATAGTATTACGTTATAACGTATAACGTTATATAGTATTACGTTATAACGTATAACATTTTATAGTATTACGTTATAACGTATAACGTAATATAGTATCACCATATAACGTATAACGTTATATAGTATTACGTTATGACGTATAACGTTATATAGTATCACCATATAACGTATAACGTTATATAGTTTTACGTTATAACGTATAACGTTATATAGTATTACGTTATAACGTATAACGTTATATAGCATTACGTTATAACGTTATATAGTATCACCATATAACGTATAACGTTATATAGTATTACGTTATAACGTATAACGTTATATAGTATTACGTTATAACATATAACGTTATATAGTATTACGTTATAACGTATAACATTTTATAGTATTACGTTATAACGTATAACGTAATATAGTATCACCATATAACGTATAACGTTATATAGTATTACGATATAACGTATACCGTTATATAGCAATACGTTATAACGTTATATAGTATCACCATATAACGTATAACGTTATATAGTATTACGTTATAACGTATAACGTTATATAGTATTACGTTATAACGTATAACGTTATATAGCATTACGTTATAACGTTATATAGTATCACCATATAACGTATAACGTTATATAGTATTACGTTATAACGTATAACGTTATATAGTATTACGTTATAACGTATAACGTTATATAGTATTACGTTATAACGTATAACATTTTATAGTATTACGTTATAACGTATAACGTAATATAGTATCACCATATAACGTATAACGTTATATAGTATTACGTTATGACGTATAACGTTATATAGTATCACCATATAACGTATAACGTTATATAGTTTTACGTTATAACGTATAACATTTTATAGTATTACGTTATAACGTATAACGTAATATAGTATCACCATATAACGTATAACGTTATATAGCATTACGTTATAACGTTATATAGTATCACCATATAACGTATAACGTTATATAGTATTACGTTATAACGTATAACGTTATATAGTATTACGTTATGACGTATAACGTTATATAGTATTACGTTATAACGTATAACGTTATATAGTATCACCATGTAACGTATAACGTTATATAGTATTACGTTATAACGTATAACGTTATATAGTATTACGTTATGACGTATAACCTTATATAGTATTACGTTATGACGCATAACGTTATATAGTATTACGTTATAACGTATAACGTTATGTAGTATTACGTTATAACGTATAACGTTATGTAGTATTACGTTATAACGTATAACGTTATATAGTATTACGGTATAACGTATAACGTTATATACTATTACGTTATAACGTTATATAGTATCACCATGTAACGTATAACGTTATATAGTATTACGTTATAACGTATAACGTTATATAGTATCACCATATAACGTATAACGTTATATAGTTTTACGTTATAACGTATAACGTTATATAGTATTACGTTATAACGTATAACGTTATATAGCATTACGTTATAACGTTATATAGTATCACCATATAACGTATAACGTTATATAGTATTACGTTATAACGTATAACGTTATATAGTATTACGTTATAACGTATAACGTTATATAGTATTACGTTATAACGTATAACGTTATATAGCATTACGTTATAACGTATAACGTTATATAGTATTACGTTATAACGTATAACGTTATATAGTATTACGTTATAACGTATAACGTTATATAGTATTACGTTATGACGTATAACGTTATATAGTATTACGTTATAACGTATAACATTTATAGTATTACGTTATAACGTATAACGTAATATAGTATCACCATATAACGTATAACGTTATATAGTATTACGTTATGACGTATAACGTTATATAGTATCACCATATAACGTATAACGTTATATAGTTTTACGTTATAACGTATAACGTTATATAGTATTACGTTATAACGTATAACGTTATATAGCATTACGTTATAACGTTATATAGTATCACCATATAACGTATAACGTTATATAGTATTACGTTATAACGTATAACGTTATATAGTATTACGTTATAACGTATAACGTTATATAGCATTACGTTATAACGTTATATAGTATCACCATATAACGTATAACGTTATATAGTATTACGTTATAACGTATAACGTTATATAGTATTACGTTATAACGTATAACTTTATATAGTATTACGTTATAACGTATAACGTTATATAGTACTACGTTATGACTTGTAACGTTATATAGTATTACGTTATGACGTATAACGTTATATAGTATTACCATATAACGTATAACGTTATATAGTATTACGTTATAACGTATAACGATATATAGTATCACCATGTAACGTATAACGTTATATACTATTACGTTATAACGTATAACGTTATATAGTATCACGTTATAACGTATAACGTTATATAGTATTACGTTATGACGTATAACGTTATATAGTATTACCATATAACGTATAACGTTATATAGTATTACGTTATAACGTATAACGTTATATAGTATTACGTTATAACCTATAACGTTATATAGTATTACGTTATAACGTATAACGTTATATAGTATTACGTTATAACGTATAACGTTATATAGCATTACGTTATAACGTATAACGTTATATAGTATTACGTTATAACGTATAACGTTATATAGTATTACGTTATAACGTATAACATTTTATAGTATTACGTTATAACGTATAACGTAATATAGTATCACCATATAACGTATAACGTTATATAGTATTACGTTATGACGTATAACGTTATATAGTATCACCATATAACGTATAACGTTATATAGTTTTACGTTATAACGTATAACGTTATATAGTATTACGTTATAACGTATAACGTTATATAGCATTACGTTATAACGTTATATAGTATCACCATATAACGTATAACGTTATATAGTATTACGTTATAACGTATAACGTTATATAGTATTACGTTATAACATATAACGTTATATAGTATTACGTTATAACGTATAACATTTTATAGTATTACGTTATAACGTATAACGTAATATAGTATCACCATATAACGTATAACGTTATATAGTATTACGATATAACGTATACCGTTATATAGCAATACGTTATAACGTTATATAGTATCACCATATAACGTATAACGTTATATAGTATTACGTTATAACGTATAACGTTATATAGTATTACGTTATAACGTATAACGTTATATAGCATTACGTTATAACGTTATATAGTATCACCATATAACGTATAACGTTATATAGTATTACGTTATAACGTATAACGTTATATAGTATTACGTTATAACGTATAACGTTATATAGTATTACGTTATAACGTATAACATTTTATAGTATTACGTTATAACGTATAACGTAATATAGTATCACCATATAACGTATAACGTTATATAGTATTACGTTATGACGTATAACGTTATATAGTATCACCATATAACGTATAACGTTATATAGTTTTACGTTATAACGTATAACATTTTATAGTATTACGTTATAACGTATAACGTAATATAGTATCACCATATAACGTATAACGTTATATAGCATTACGTTATAACGTTATATAGTATCACCATATAACGTATAACGTTATATAGTATTACGTTATAACGTATAACGTTATATAGTATTACGTTATGACGTATAACGTTATATAGTATTACGTTATAACGTATAACGTTATATAGCATTACGTTATAACGTTATATAGTATCACCATATAACGTATAACGTTATATAGTATTACGTTATAACGTATAACGTTATATAGTATTACGTTATAACGTATAACTTTATATAGTATTACGTTATAACGTATAACGTTATATAGTACTACGTTATGACTTGTAACGTTATATAGTATTACGTTATGACGTATAACGTTATATAGTATTACCATATAACGTATAACGTTATATAGTATTACGTTATAACGTATAACGATATATAGTATCACCATGTAACGTATAACGTTATATACTATTACGTTATAACGTATAACGTTATATAGTATCACGTTATAACGTATAACGTTATATAGTATTACGTTATGACGTATAACGTTATATAGTATTACCATATAACGTATAACGTTATATAGTATTACGTTATAACGTATAACGTTATATAGTATTACGTTATAACGTATAACGTTATATAGTATTACGTTATAACGTATAACCTTATATAGTATTACCTTATAACGTATAACGTTATATAGTATTACGTTATAACGTATAACGTTATATAGTATTACGTTATAACGTATAACGTTATATAGTATTACGTTATAACGTATAACATTATATAGTATTACGTTATAACGTATAACGATATGTAGTATCACCATGTAACGTATAACGTTATATACTATTACGTTATAACGTATAACGTTATATAGTATCACGTTATAACGTATAACGTTATATAGTATTACGTTATGACGTATAACGTTATATAGTATTACCATATAACGTATAACGTTATATAGTATTACGTTATAACGTATAACGTTATATAGTATTACGTTATAACCTATAACGTTATATAGTATTACGTTATAACGTATAACGTTATATAGTATTACGTTATAACGTATAACGTTATATAGCATTACGTTATAACGTATAACGTTATATAGTATCACCATATAACGTATAACGTTATATAGTTTTACGTTATAACGTATAACATTTTATAGTATTACGCTATAACGTATAACGTAATATAGTATCACCATATAACGTATAACGTTATATAGCATTACGTTATAACGTTATATAGTATCACCATATAACGTATAACGTTATATAGTATTACGTTATAACGTATAACGTTATATAGTATTACGTTATGACGTATAACGTTATATAGTATTACGTTATAACGTATAACGTTATATAGTATCACCATGTAACGTATAACGTTATATAGTATTACGTTATAACGTATAACGTTATATAGTATTACGTTATGACGTATAACCTTATATAGTATTACGTTATGACGCATAACGTTATATAGTATTACGTTATAACGTATAACGTTATGTAGTATTACGTTATAACGTATAACGTTATGTAGTATTACGTTATAACGTATAACGTTATATAGTATTACGGTATAACGTATAACGTTATATACTATTACGTTATAACGTTATATAGTATCACCATGTAACGTATAACGTTATATAGTATTACGTTATAACGTATAACGTTATATAGTATTACGTTATAACGTATAACGTTATATAGTATTACGTTATAACGTATAACGTTATATAGTATTACGGTATATCGTATAACGTTATATACTATTACGTTATAACGTTATATAGTATCACCATGTAACGTATAACGTTATATAGTATTACGTTATAACGTATAACGTTATATAGTATTACGTTATAACGTATAACGTTATATAGTATTACGTTATAACGTATAACGTTATATAGTATTACGTTATAACGTTTAAAGTTATATAGTATTACCATATAACGTATAACGTTATATAGCATTACGGTATAACGTATAACGTTATATAGTATTACGTTATAACGTATAACATTATATAGTATTACGCTATAACGTATAACGATATATAGTATCACCATGTAACGTATAACGTTATATAGTATTAATTTATAACGTATAACGTTATATAGTATTACGGTATAACGTATAACGTTATATACTATTACGTTATAACGTTATATAGTATCACCATGTAACGTATAACGTTATATAGTATTACGTTATAACGTATAACGTTATATAGTATTACGTTATATCGTATAACGTTATATAGTATTACGTTATAACGTATAACGTTATATAGTATTACGTTATAACGTATAACGTTATATAGTATTACGTTATAACGTATAACGTTATATAGTATTACGTTATATCGTATAACGTTATATAGTATTGCGTTATAACGTATAACGTTATATAGTATTACGTTATAACGTATAACGTTATATAGTATTACGTTATAACGTATAACGTTATATAGTATTACGTTATAACGTATAACGTTATGTAGTATTACGTTATAACGTATAACGTTATGTAGTATTACGTTATAACGTATAACGTTATATAGTATTACGTTATAACGTATAACGTTATGTAGTATTACGTTATAACGTATAACGTTATGTAGTATTACGTTATAACGTATAACGTTATATAGTATTACGTTATAACGTATAGCGTTATGTAGTATTACGTTATAACGTATAACGTTATATAGTATTACGTTATAACGTATAACGTTATGTAGTATTACGTTATAACGTATAACGTTATGTAGTATTACGTTATTACGTGTAACGTTATGTAGTATTACGTTATGACGTGTAACGTTATATAGTATTACCATATAACGTATAACGTTATATACTATTACGTTATAACGTTATATAGTATCACCATATAACGTATAACGTTATACAGTATTACGTTATAACGTATAACGTTATATAGCATTACGGTATAACGTATAACGTTATATAGTATTACGTTATAACGTATAACATTATATAGTATTACGCTATAACGTATAACGATATATAGTATCACCATGTAACGTATAACGTTATATAGTATTAATTTATAACGTATAACGTTATATAGTATTACGGTATAACGTATAACGTTATATACTATTACGTTATAACGTTATATAGTATCACCATGTAACGTATAACGTTATATAGTATTACGTTATAACGTATAACGTTATATAGTATTACGTTATATCGTATAACGTTATATAGTATTACGTTATAACGTATAACGTTATATAGTATTACGTTATAACGTATAACGTTATATAGTATTACGTTATATCGTATAACGTTATATAGTATTGCGTTATAACGTATAACGTTATATAGTATTACCATATAACGTATAACGTTATATACTATTACGTTATAACGTTATATAGTATCACCATATAACGTATAACGTTATACAGTATTACGTTATAACGTATAACGTTATATAGTATTACGTTATAACGTATAACGTTATATAGTATTACGTTATAACGTATAACGTTATATAGTATTACGTTATGACGTATAACGTTATATAGTATTACGTTATAACGTATAACATTTTATAGTATTACGTTATAACGTATAACGTAATATAGTATCACCATATAACGTATAACGTTATATAGTATTACGTTATGACGTATAACGTTATATAGTATCACCATATAACGTATAACGTTATATAGTTTTACGTTATAACGTATAACGTTATATAGTATTACGTTATAACGTATAACGTTATATAGCATTACGTTATAACGTTATATAGTATCACCATATAACGTATAACGTTATATAGTATTACGTTATAACGTATAACGTTATATAGTATTACGTTATAACGTATAACGTTATATAGCATTACGTTATAACGTTATATAGTATCACCATATAACGTATAACGTTATATAGTATTACGTTATAACGTATAACGTTATATAGTATTACGTTATAACGTATAACTTTATATAGTATTACGTTATAACGTATAACGTTATATAGTACTACGTTATGACTTGTAACGTTATATAGTATTACGTTATGACGTATAACGTTATATAGTATTACCATATAACGTATAACGTTATATAGTATTACGTTATAACGTATAACGATATATAGTATCACCATGTAACGTATAACGTTATATACTATTACGTTATAACGTATAACGTTATATAGTATCACGTTATAACGTATAACGTTATATAGTATTACGTTATGACGTATAACGTTATATAGTATTACCATATAACGTATAACGTTATATAGTATTACGTTATAACGTATAACGTTATATAGTATTACGTTATAACGTATAACGTTATATAGTATTACGTTATAACGTATAACCTTATATAGTATTACCTTATAACGTATAACGTTATATAGTATTACGTTATAACGTATAACGTTATATAGTATTACGTTATAACGTATAACGTTATATAGTATTACGTTATAACGTATAACATTATATAGTATTACGCTATAACGTATAACGATATATAGTATCACCATGTAACGTATAACGTTATATAGTATTAATTTATAACGTATAACGTTATATAGTATTACGGTATAACGTATAACGTTATATACTATTACGTTATAACGTTATATAGTATCACCATGTAACGTATAACGTTATATAGTATTACGTTATAACGTATAACGTTATATAGTATTACGTTATATCGTATAACGTTATATAGTATTACGTTATAACGTATAACGTTAT
>NW_027185167.1:0-25084 GCF_040668555.2 Bombus flavifrons
TAACGTTATATAGTAATACGTTATAGCGTATAACATTATATAGTATTACGTTATAACGTTATATAGTATCACCATATAACGTATAACGTTATATAGTATTACGTTATAACGTATAACGTTATATATTATTACGTTATAACGTATAACGTTATAACGTATAACGTTATATAGTATTACGTTATAACGTATAACGTTATATAGTATTACGTTATAACGTATAACATTATATAGTATTACGTTATAACGTATAACGTTATATAGTGTTACGTTATAACGTATAACGTTATATAGTATTACGTTATAACGTATAACGTTATATAGTATTACGTTATGACGTATAACGTTATATAGTATTACGTTATAACGTATAACGTTATATAGTATTACGTTATAACGTATAACGTTATATAGTATTACGTTATAACGTATAACATTATATAGTATTACGTTATAACGTTATATAGTATCACCATATAACGTATAACGTTATATAGTATTACGTTATAACGTATAACGTTATATATTATTACGTTATAACGTATAACGTTATAACGTATAACGTTATATAGTATTACGTTATAACGTATAACGTTATATAGTATTACGTTATAACGTATAACATTATATAGTATTACGTTATAACGTATAACGTTATATAGTGTTACGTTATAACGTATAACGTTATATAGTATTACGTTATAACGTATAACGTTATATAGTATTACGTTATGACGTATAACGTTATATAGTATTACGTTATAACGTATAACGTTATATAGTATTACGTTATAACGTATAACGTTATATAGTATTACGTTATAACGTATAACATTATATAGTATTACGTTATAACGTATAACGTTATATAGTGTTACGTTATAACGTATAACGTTATATAGTATTACGTTATAACGTATAACGTTATATAGTATTACGTTATGACGTATAACGTTATATAGTATTACGTTATAACGTATAACGTTATATAGTATTACGTTATAACGTATAACGTTATATAGTATTACGTTATAACGTATAACATTATATAGTATTACGTTATAACGTTATATAGTATCACCATATAACGTATAACGTTATATAGTATTACGTTATAACGTATAACGTTATATAGTATTACGTTATAACGTATAACATTATATAGTATTACGTTATAACGTATAACGTTATATAGTATTACGTTATGACGTATAACGTTATATAGTATTACGTTATAACGTATAACGTTATATATTATTACGTTATAACGTATAACGTTATAACGTATAACGTTATATAGTATTACGTTATAACGTATAACGTTATATAGTATTACGTTATAACGTATAACATTATATAGTATTACGTTATAACGTATAACGTTATATAGTATTACGTTATGACGTATAACGTTATATAGTATTACGTTATAACGTATAACGTTATATAGTATTACGTTATAACGTATAACGTTATATAGTATTACGTTATAACGTATAACGTTATATAGTATTACGTTATAACGTATAACGTTATATAGTATTACGTTATAACGTATAACGTTATATCATATTACGTTATAACGTATAACATTATAACATATTACGTTATAACGTATAACGTTATATAGTATTACGTTATAACGTATAACGTTATATAGTATTACGTTATAACGTATAACATTATATAGTATTACGTTATAACGTTATATAGTATCACCATATAACGTATAACGTTATATAGTATTACGTTATAACGTATAACGTTATATATTATTACGTTATAACGTATAACGTTATAACGTATAACGTTATATAGTATTACGTTATAACGTATAACGTTATATAGTATTACGTTATAACGTATAACATTATATAGTATTACGTTATAACGTATAACGTTATATAGTGTTACGTTATAACGTATAACGTTATATAGTATTACGTTATAACGTATAACGTTATATAGTATTACGTTATGACGTATAACGTTATATAGTATTACGTTATAACGTATAACGTTATATAGTATTACGTTATAACGTATAACGTTATATAGTATTACGTTATAACGTATAACGTTATATAGTATTACGTTATAACGTTATATAGTATCACCATATAACGTATAACGTTATATAGTATTACGTTATAACGTATAACGTTATAACGTATAACATTATATAGTATTACGTTATAACGTATAACGTTATATAGTATTACGTTATGACGTATAACGTTATATAGTATTACGTTATAACGTATAACGTTATATAGTATTACGTTATAACGTATAACGTTATATAGTATTACGTTATAACGTATAACATTATATAGTATTACGTTATAACGTTATATAGTATCACCATATAACGTATAACGTTATATAGTATTACGTTATAACGTATAACGTTATATATTATTACGTTATAACGTATAACGTTATAACGTATAACGTTATATAGTATTACGTTATAACGTATAACGTTATATAGTATTACGTTATAACGTATAACGTTATATAGTATTACGTTATAACGTATAACGTTATATAGTATTACGTTATAACGTATAACGTTATATAGTATTACGTTATAACGTATAACGTTATATAGTATTACGTTATAACGTATAACGTTATATAGTATTACGTTATAACGTATAACGTTATATAGTATTACCATATAACGTATATCGTTATATAGTATTACCTTATAACGTATAACGTTATATAGTATTACGTTATAACGTATAACGTTATATAGTATTACGTTATGACGTATAACGTTATATAGTATTACGTTATAACGTATAACGTTATATGGTATTACCATATAACGTATAGCGTTATATAGTATTACTTTCTAACGTTATATAGTTTCACCATATAACGTATAACGTTATATAGTATTACGTTATAACGTATAACGTTATATAGTATCACCATATAACGTATAACGTTATATAGTATTACGTTATAACGTATAACGTTATATAGTATTACGTTATGACGTATAACGTTATATAGTATTAAGTCATAACGTATAACGTTATATAGTATTACGTTATAACGTATAACGTTATATAGTATTACGTTATAACGTATAACGTTATATAGTATTACGTTATGACGTATAACGTTATATGGTATTACCATATAACGTATAGCGTTATATAGTATTACGTTCTAACGTTATATAGTTTCACCATATAACGTATAACGTTATATAGTATTACGTTATAACGTATAACGTTATATAGTATTACGTTATAACGTATAACGTTATAACGTATAACGTTATATAGTATTACGTTATAACGTATAACATTATATAGTATTACGTTATAACGTATAACGTTATATAGTATTACGTTATAACGTATAACGTTATATAGTATTACGTTATAACGTATAACGTTATATAGTATTACGTTATAACGTATAACGTTATATAGTATTACGTTATAACGTATAACGTTATATAGTATTACGTTATAACGTATAACGTTATATAGTATTACGTTATAACGTATAACGTTATATAGTATTACGTTATAACGTATAACGTTATATAGTATTACGTTATAACGTATAACGTTATATAGTATTACGTTATAACGTATAACATTATATAGTATTACGTTATAACGTTATATAGTATCACCATATAACGTATAACGTTATATAGTATTACGTTATAACGTATAACGTTATATATTATTACGTTATAACGTATAACGTTATAACGTATAACGTTATATAGTATTACGTTATAACGTATAACGTTATATAGTATTACGTTATAACGTATAACATTATATAGTATTACGTTATAACGTATAACGTTATATAGTGTTACGTTATAACGTATAACGTTATATAGTATTACGTTATAACGTATAACGTTATATAGTATTACGTTATAACGTATAACGTTATATAGTATTACGTTATAACGTATAACGTTATATAGTATTACGTTATAACGTTATATAGTATCACCATATAACGTATAACGTTATATAGTATTACGTTATAACGTATAACGTTATATATTATTACGTTATAACGTATAACGTTATAACGTATAACATTATATAGTATTACGTTATAACGTATAACGTTATATAGTATTACGTTATGACGTATAACGTTATATAGTATTACGTTATAACGTATAACGTTATATAGTATTACGTTATAACGTATAACGTTATATAGTATTACGTTATAACGTATAACATTATATAGTATTACGTTATAACGTTATATAGTATCACCATATAACGTATAACGTTATATAGTATTACGTTATAACGTATAACGTTATATATTATTACGTTATAACGTATAACGTTATAACGTATAACGTTATATAGTATTACGTTATAACGTATAACGTTATATAGTATTACGTTATAACGTATAACGTTATATAGTATTACGTTATAACGTATAACGTTATATAGTATTACGTTATAACGTATAACGTTATATAGTATTACGTTATAACGTATAACGTTATATAGTATTACGTTATAACGTATAACGTTATATAGTATTACGTTATAACGTATAACGTTATATAGTATTACGTTATAACGTATAACGTTATATAGTATTACGTTATAACGTATAACGTTATATAGTATTACGTTATAACGTATAACGTTATATAGTATTACCATATAACGTATATCGTTATATAGTATTACCTTATAACGTATAACGTTATATAGTATTACGTTATAACGTATAACGTTATATAGTATTACGTTATGACGTATAACGTTATATAGTATTACGTTATAACGTATAACGTTATATGGTATTACCATATAACGTATAGCGTTATATAGTATTACTTTCTAACGTTATATAGTTTCACCATATAACGTATAACGTTATATAGTATTACGTTATAACGTATAACGTTATATAGTATCACCATATAACGTATAACGTTATATAGTATTACGTTATAACGTATAACGTTATATAGTATTACGTTATGACGTATAACGTTATATAGTATTAAGTCATAACGTATAACGTTATATAGTATTACGTTATAACGTATAACGTTATATAGTATTACGTTATAACGTATAACGTTATATAGTATTACGTTATGACGTATAACGTTATATGGTATTACCATATAACGTATAGCGTTATATAGTATTACGTTCTAACGTTATATAGTTTCACCATATAACGTATAACGTTATATAGTATTACGTTATAACGTATAACGTTATATAGTATTACGTTATAACGTATAACGTTATAACGTATAACGTTATATAGTATTACGTTATAACGTATAACATTATATAGTATTACGTTATAACGTATAACGTTATATAGTATTACGTTATAACGTATAACGTTATATAGTATTACGTTATAACGTATAACGTTATATAGTATTACGTTATAACGTATAACGTTATATAGTATTACGTTATAACGTATAACGTTATATAGTATTACGTTATAACGTATAACGTTATATAGTATTACGTTATAACGTATAACGTTATATAGTATTACGTTATAACGTATAACGTTATATAGTATTACGTTATAACGTATAACGTTATATCATATTACGTTATAACGTATAACATTATATCATTTTACGTTATAACGTATAACGTTATATAGTATTACGTTATAACGTATAACATTATATAGTATTACGTTATAACGTTATATAGTATCACCATATAACGTATAACGTTATATAGTATTACGTTATAACGTATAACGTTATATATTATTACGTTATAACGTATAACGTTATAACGTATAACGTTATATAGTATTACGTTATAACGTATAACGTTATATAGTATTACGTTATAACGTATAACATTATATAGTATTACGTTATAACGTTATATAGTATCACCATGTAACGTATAACGTTATATAGTATTACGTTATAACGTATAACGTTATATATTATTACGTTATAACGTATAACGTTATAACGTATAACGTTATATAGTATTACGTTATAACGTATAACGTTATATAGTATTACGTTATAACGTATAACATTATATAGTATTACGTTATAACGTATAACGTTATATAGTATTACGTTATAACGTATAACGTTATATAGTATTACGTTATAACGTATAACGTTATATAGTATTACGTTATAACGTATAACGTTATATAGTATTACGTTATAACGTATAACGTTATATAGTATTACGTTATAACGTATAACGTTATATAGTATTACGTTATAACGTATAACGTTATATAGTATTACGTTATAACGTATAACGTTATATAGTATTACCATATAACGTATATCGTTATATAGTATTACCTTATAACGTATAACGTTATATAGTATTACGTTATAACGTATAACGTTATATAGTATTACGTTATGACGTATAACGTTATATAGTATTACGTTATAACGTATAACGTTATATGGTATTACCATATAACGTATAGCGTTATATAGTATTACTTTCTAACGTTATATAGTTTCACCATATAACGTATAACGTTATATAGTATTACGTTATAACGTATAACGTTATATAGTATTACGTTATAACGTATAACATTATATAGTATTACGTTATAACGTATAACGTTATATAGTGTTACGTTATAACGTATAACGTTATATAGTATTACGTTATAACGTATAACGTTATATAGTATTACGTTATAACGTATAACGTTATATAGTATTACGTTATGACGTATAACGTTATATAGTATTACGTTATAACGTATAACGTTATATAGTATTACGTTATAACGTATAACGTTATATAGTATTACGTTATAACGTATAACGTTATATAGTATTACGTTATAACGTTATATAGTATCACCATATAACGTATAACGTTATATAGTATTACGTTATAACGTATAACGTTATATATTATTACGTTATAACGTATAACGTTATAACGTATAACATTATATAGTATTACGTTATAACGTATAACGTTATATAGTATTACGTTATGACGTATAACGTTATATAGTATTACGTTATAACGTATAACGTTATATAGTATTACGTTATAACGTATAACGTTATATAGTATTACGTTATAACGTATAACATTATATAGTATTACGTTATAACGTTATATAGTATCACCATATAACGTATAACGTTATATAGTATTACGTTATAACGTATAACGTTATATATTATTACGTTATAACGTATAACGTTATAACGTATAACGTTATATAGTATTACGTTATAACGTATAACGTTATATAGTATTACGTTATAACGTATAACGTTATATAGTATTACGTTATAACGTATAACGTTATATAGTATTACGTTATAACGTATAACGTTATATAGTATTACGTTATAACGTATAACGTTATATAGTATTACGTTATAACGTATAACGTTATATAGTATTACCATATAACGTATATCGTTATATAGTATTACCTTATAACGTATAACGTTATATAGTATTACGTTATAACGTATAACGTTATATAGTATTACGTTATGACGTATAACGTTATATAGTATTACGTTATAACGTATAACGTTATATGGTATTACCATATAACGTATAGCGTTATATAGTATTACTTTCTAACGTTATATAGTTTCACCATATAACGTATAACGTTATATAGTATTACGTTATAACGTATAACGTTATATAGTATCACCATATAACGTATAACGTTATATAGTATTACGTTATAACGTATAACGTTATATAGTATTACGTTATGACGTATAACGTTATATAGTATTAAGTCATAACGTATAACGTTATATAGTATTACGTTATAACGTATAACGTTATATAGTATTACGTTATAACGTATAACGTTATATAGTATTACGTTATGACGTATAACGTTATATGGTATTACCATATAACGTATAGCGTTATATAGTATTACGTTCTAACGTTATATAGTTTCACCATATAACGTATAACGTTATATAGTATTACGTTATAACGTATAACGTTATATAGTATTACGTTATAACGTATAACGTTATAACGTATAACGTTATATAGTATTACGTTATAACGTATAACATTATATAGTATTACGTTATAACGTATAACGTTATATAGTATTACGTTATAACGTATAACGTTATATAGTATTACGTTATAACGTATAACGTTATATAGTATTACGTTATAACGTATAACGTTATATAGTATTACGTTATAACGTATAACGTTATATAGTATTACGTTATAACGTATAACGTTATATAGTATTACGTTATAACGTATAACGTTATATAGTATTACGTTATAACGTATAACGTTATATCATATTACGTTATAACGTATAACATTATATCATATTACGTTATAACGTATAACGTTATATAGTATTACGTTATAACGTATAACATTATATAGTATTACGTTATAACGTTATATAGTATCACCATATAACGTATAACGTTATATAGTATTACGTTATAACGTATAACGTTATATATTATTACGTTATAACGTATAACGTTATAACGTATAACGTTATATAGTATTACGTTATAACGTATAACGTTATATAGTATTACGTTATAACGTATAACATTATATAGTATTACGTTATAACGTATAACGTTATATAGTGTTACGTTATAACGTATAACGTTATATAGTATTACGTTATAACGTATAACGTTATATAGTATTACGTTATGACGTATAACGTTATATAGTATTACGTTATAACGTATAACGTTATATAGTATTACGTTATAACGTATAACGTTATATAGTATTACGTTATAACGTATAACGTTATATAGTATTACGTTATAACGTTATATAGTATCACCATATAACGTATAACGTTATATAGTATTACGTTATAACGTATAACGTTATATATTATTACGTTATAACGTATAACGTTATAACGTATAACATTATATAGTATTACGTTATAACGTATAACGTTATATAGTATTACGTTATGACGTATAACGTTATATAGTATTACGTTATAACGTATAACGTTATATAGTATTACGTTATAACGTATAACGTTATATAGTATTACGTTATAACGTATAACATTATATAGTATTACGTTATAACGTTATATAGTATCACCATATAACGTATAACGTTATATAGTATTACGTTATAACGTATAACGTTATATATTATTACGTTATAACGTATAACGTTATAACGTATAACGTTATATAGTATTACGTTATAACGTATAACGTTATATAGTATTACGTTATAACGTATAACGTTATATAGTATTACGTTATAACGTATAACGTTATATAGTATTACGTTATAACGTATAACGTTATATAGTATTACGTTATAACGTATAACGTTATATAGTATTACGTTATAACGTATAACGTTATATAGTATTACGTTATAACGTATAACGTTATATAGTATTACCATATAACGTATATCGTTATATAGTATTACCTTATAACGTATAACGTTATATAGTATTACGTTATAACGTATAACGTTATATAGTATTACGTTATGACGTATAACGTTATATAGTATTACGTTATAACGTATAACGTTATATGGTATTACCATATAACGTATAGCGTTATATAGTATTACTTTCTAACGTTATATAGTTTCACCATATAACGTATAACGTTATATAGTATTACGTTATAACGTATAACGTTATATAGTATCACCATATAACGTATAACGTTATATAGTATTACGTTATAACGTATAACGTTATATAGTATTACGTTATGACGTATAACGTTATATAGTATTAAGTCATAACGTATAACGTTATATAGTATTACGTTATAACGTATAACGTTATATAGTATTACGTTATAACGTATAACGTTATATAGTATTACGTTATGACGTATAACGTTATATGGTATTACCATATAACGTATAGCGTTATATAGTATTACGTTCTAACGTTATATAGTTTCACCATATAACGTATAACGTTATATAGTATTACGTTATAACGTATAACGTTATATAGTATTACGTTATAACGTATAACGTTATAACGTATAACGTTATATAGTATTACGTTATAACGTATAACATTATATAGTATTACGTTATAACGTATAACGTTATATAGTATTACGTTATAACGTATAACGTTATATAGTATTACGTTATAACGTATAACGTTATATAGTATTACGTTATAACGTATAACGTTATATAGTATTACGTTATAACGTATAACGTTATATAGTATTACGTTATAACGTATAACGTTATATAGTATTACGTTATAACGTATAACGTTATATAGTATTACGTTATAACGTATAACGTTATATAGTATTACGTTATAACGTATAACGTTATATCATATTACGTTATAACGTATAACATTATATCATTTTACGTTATAACGTATAACGTTATATAGTATTACGTTATAACGTATAACATTATATAGTATTACGTTATAACGTTATATAGTATCACCATATAACGTATAACGTTATATAGTATTACGTTATAACGTATAACGTTATATATTATTACGTTATAACGTATAACGTTATAACGTATAACGTTATATAGTATTACGTTATAACGTATAACGTTATATAGTATTACGTTATAACGTATAACATTATATAGTATTACGTTATAACGTTATATAGTATCACCATGTAACGTATAACGTTATATAGTATTACGTTATAACGTATAACGTTATATATTATTACGTTATAACGTATAACGTTATAACGTATAACGTTATATAGTATTACGTTATAACGTATAACGTTATATAGTATTACGTTATAACGTATAACATTATATAGTATTACGTTATAACGTATAACGTTATATAGTATTACGTTATAACGTATAACGTTATATAGTATTACGTTATAACGTATAACGTTATATAGTATTACGTTATAACGTATAACGTTATATAGTATTACGTTATAACGTATAACGTTATATAGTATTACGTTATAACGTATAACGTTATATAGTATTACGTTATAACGTTATATAGTATCACCATATAACGTATAACGTTATATAGTATTACGTTATAACGTATAACGTTATATATTATTACGTTATAACGTATAACGTTATAACGTATAACATTATATAGTATTACGTTATAACGTATAACGTTATATAGTATTACGTTATGACGTATAACGTTATATAGTATTACGTTATAACGTATAACGTTATATAGTATTACGTTATAACGTATAACGTTATATAGTATTACGTTATAACGTATAACATTATATAGTATTACGTTATAACGTTATATAGTATCACCATATAACGTATAACGTTATATAGTATTACGTTATAACGTATAACGTTATATATTATTACGTTATAACGTATAACGTTATAACGTATAACGTTATATAGTATTACGTTATAACGTATAACGTTATATAGTATTACGTTATAACGTATAACGTTATATAGTATTACGTTATAACGTATAACGTTATATAGTATTACGTTATAACGTATAACGTTATATAGTATTACGTTATAACGTATAACGTTATATAGTATTACGTTATAACGTATAACGTTATATAGTATTACCATATAACGTATATCGTTATATAGTATTACCTTATAACGTATAACGTTATATAGTATTACGTTATAACGTATAACGTTATATAGTATTACGTTATGACGTATAACGTTATATAGTATTACGTTATAACGTATAACGTTATATGGTATTACCATATAACGTATAGCGTTATATAGTATTACTTTCTAACGTTATATAGTTTCACCATATAACGTATAACGTTATATAGTATTACGTTATAACGTATAACGTTATATAGTATCACCATATAACGTATAACGTTATATAGTATTACGTTATAACGTATAACGTTATATAGTATTACGTTATGACGTATAACGTTATATAGTATTAAGTCATAACGTATAACGTTATATAGTATTACGTTATAACGTATAACGTTATATAGTATTACGTTATAACGTATAACGTTATATAGTATTACGTTATGACGTATAACGTTATATGGTATTACCATATAACGTATAGCGTTATATAGTATTACGTTCTAACGTTATATAGTTTCACCATATAACGTATAACGTTATATAGTATTACGTTATAACGTATAACGTTATATAGTATTACGTTATAACGTATAACGTTATAACGTATAACGTTATATAGTATTACGTTATAACGTATAACATTATATAGTATTACGTTATAACGTATAACGTTATATAGTATTACGTTATAACGTATAACGTTATATAGTATTACGTTATAACGTATAACGTTATATAGTATTACGTTATAACGTATAACGTTATATAGTATTACGTTATAACGTATAACGTTATATAGTATTACGTTATAACGTATAACGTTATATAGTATTACGTTATAACGTATAACGTTATATAGTATTACGTTATAACGTATAACGTTATATCATATTACGTTATAACGTATAACATTATATCATATTACGTTATAACGTATAACGTTATATAGTATTACGTTATAACGTATAACATTATATAGTATTACGTTATAACGTTATATAGTATCACCATATAACGTATAACGTTATATAGTATTACGTTATAACGTATAACGTTATATATTATTACGTTATAACGTATAACGTTATAACGTATAACGTTATATAGTATTACGTTATAACGTATAACGTTATATAGTATTACGTTATAACGTATAACATTATATAGTATTACGTTATAACGTTATATAGTATCACCATGTAACGTATAACGTTATATAGTATTACGTTATAACGTATAACGTTATATATTATTACGTTATAACGTATAACGTTATAACGTATAACGTTATATAGTATTACGTTATAACGTATAACGTTATATAGTATTACGTTATAACGTATAACATTATATAGTATTACGTTATAACGTATAACGTTATATAGTATTACGTTATAACGTATAACGTTATATAGTATTACGTTATAACGTATAACGTTATATAGTATTACGTTATAACGTATAACGTTATATAGTATTACGTTATAACGTATAACGTTATATAGTATTACGTTATAACGTATAACGTTATATAGTATTACCATATAACGTATATCGTTATATAGTATTACCTTATAACGTATAACGTTATATAGTATTACGTTATAACGTATAACGTTATATAGTATTACGTTATAACGTATAACGTTATAACGTATAACGTTATATAGTATTACGTTATAACGTATAACATTATATAGTATTACGTTATAACGTATAACGTTATATAGTATTACGTTATAACGTATAACGTTATATAGTATTACGTTATAACGTATAACGTTATATAGTATTACGTTATAACGTATAACGTTATATAGTATTACGTTATAACGTATAACGTTATATAGTATTACGTTATAACGTATAACGTTATATAGTATTACGTTATAACGTATAACGTTATATAGTATTACGTTATAACGTATAACGTTATATAGTATTACGTTATAACGTATAACGTTATATAGTATTACGTTATAACGTATAACGTTATATAGTATTACGTTATAACGTATAACGTTATATAGTATTACCATATAACGTATATCGTTATATAGTATTACCTTATAACGTATAACGTTATATAGTATTACGTTATAACGTATAACGTTATATAGTATTACGTTATGACGTATAACGTTATATAGTATTACGTTATAACGTATAACGTTATATGGTATTACCATATAACGTATAGCGTTATATAGTATTACTTTCTAACGTTATATAGTTTCACCATATAACGTATAACGTTATATAGTATTACGTTATAACGTATAACGTTATATAGTATCACCATATAACGTATAACGTTATATAGTATTACGTTATAACGTATAACGTTATATAGTATTACGTTATGACGTATAACGTTATATAGTATTAAGTCATAACGTATAACGTTATATAGTATTACGTTATAACGTATAACGTTATATAGTATTACGTTATAACGTATAACGTTATATAGTATTACGTTATGACGTATAACGTTATATGGTATTACCATATAACGTATAGCGTTATATAGTATTACGTTCTAACGTTATATAGTTTCACCATATAACGTATAACGTTATATAGTATTACGTTATAACGTATAACGTTATATAGTATTACGTTATAACGTATAACGTTATAACGTATAACGTGATATAGTATTACGTTATAACGTATAACATTATATAGTATTACGTTATAACGTATAACGTTATATAGTATTACGTTATAACGTATAACGTTATATAGTATTACGTTATAACGTATAACGTTATATAGTATTACGTTATAACGTATAACGTTATATAGTATTACGTTATAACGTATAACGTTATATAGTATTACGTTATAACGTATAACGTTATATAGTATTACGTTATAACGTATAACGTTATATAGTATTACGTTATAACGTATAACGTTATATCATATTACGTTATAACGTATAACATTATATCATATTACGTTATAACGTATAACGTTATATAGTATTACGTTATAACGTATAACATTATATAGTATTACGTTATAACGTTATATAGTATCACCATATAACGTATAACGTTATATAGTATTACGTTATAACGTATAACGTTATATATTATTACGTTATAACGTATAACGTTATAACGTATAACGTTATATAGTATTACGTTATAACGTATAACGTTATATAGTATTACGTTATAACGTATAACATTATATAGTATTACGTTATAACGTTATATAGTATCACCATGTAACGTATAACGTTATATAGTATTACGTTATAACGTATAACGTTATATATTATTACGTTATAACGTATAACGTTATAACGTATAACGTTATATAGTATTACGTTATAACGTATAACGTTATATAGTATTACCATATAACGTATATCGTTATATAGTATTACCTTATAACGTATAACGTTATATAGTATTACGTTATAACGTATAACGTTATATAGTATTACGTTATGACGTATAACGTTATATAGTATTACGTTATAACGTATAACGTTATATAGTATTACGTTATGACGTATAACGTTATATAGTATTAAGTCATATCGTATAACGTTATATAGTATTACGTTATAACGTATAACGTTATATAGTATTACGTTATAACGTATAACGTTATATAGTATTACGTTATGACGTATAACGTTATATGGTATTACCATATAACGTATAGCGTTATATAGTATTACGTTCTAACGTTATATAGTTTCACCATATAACGTATAACGTTATATAGTATTACGTTATAACGTATAACGTTATATAGTATTACGTTATAACGTATAACGTTATAACGTATAACGTTATATAGTATTACGTTATAACGTATAACATTATATAGTATTACGTTATAACGTATAACGTTATATAGTATTACGTTATAACGTATAACGTTATATAGTATTACGTTATAACGTATAACGTTATATAGTATTACGTTATAACGTATAACGTTATATAGTATTACGTTATAACGTATAACGTTATATAGTATTACGTTATAACGTATAACGTTATATAGTATTACGTTATAACGTATAACGTTATATAGTATTACGTTATAACGTATAACGTTATATCATATTACGTTATAACGTATAACATTATATCATATTACGTTATAACGTATAACGTTATATAGTATTACGTTATAACGTATAACATTATATAGTATTACGTTATAACGTTATATAGTATCACCATATAACGTATAACGTTATATAGTATTACGTTATAACGTATAACGTTATATATTATTACGTTATAACGTATAACGTTATAACGTATAACGTTATATAGTATTACGTTATAACGTATAACGTTATATAGTATTACGTTATAACGTATAACATTATATAGTATTACGTTATAACGTTATATAGTATCACCATGTAACGTATAACGTTATATAGTATTACGTTATAACGTATAACGTTATATATTATTACGTTATAACGTATAACGTTATAACGTATAACGTTATATAGTATTACGTTATAACGTATAACGTTATATAGTATTACGTTATAACGTATAACATTATATAGTATTACGTTATAACGTATAACGTTATATAGTATTACGTTATAACGTATAACGTTATATAGTATTACGTTATAACGTATAACGTTATATAGTATTACGTTATAACGTATAACGTTATATAGTATTACGTTATAACGTATAACGTTATATAGTATTACGTTATAACGTATAACGTTATATAGTATTACCATATAACGTATATCGTTATATAGTATTACCTTATAACGTATAACGTTATATAGTATTACGTTATAACGTATAACGTTATATAGTATTACGTTATGACGTATAACGTTATATAGTATTACGTTATAACGTATAACGTTATATGGTATTACCATATAACGTATAGCGTTATATAGTATTACTTTCTAACGTTATATAGTTTCACCATATAACGTATAACGTTATATAGTATTACGTTATAACGTATAACGTTATATAGTATTACGTTATAACGTATAACGTTATATAGTATTACGTTATGACGTATAACGTTATATGGTATTACCATATAACGTATAGCGTTATATAGTATTACGTTCTAACGTTATATAGTTTCACCATATAACGTATAACGTTATATAGTATTACGTTATAACGTATAACGTTATATAGTATTACGTTATAACGTATAACGTTATATAGTATTACGTTATAACGTATAACGTTATAACGTATAACGTTATATAGTATTACGTTATAACGTATAACATTATATAGTATTACGTTATAACGTATAACGTTATATAGTATTACGTTATAACGTATAACGTTATATAGTATTACGTTATAACGTATAACGTTATATAGTATTACGTTATAACGTATAACGTTATATAGTATTACGTTATAACGTATAACGTTATATAGTATTACGTTATAACGTATAACGTTATATAGTATTACGTTATAACGTATAACGTTATATAGTATTACGTTATAACGTATAACGTTATATCATATTACGTTATAACGTATAACATTATATCATATTACGTTATAACGTATAACGTTATATAGTATTACGTTATAACGTATAACATTATATAGTATTACGTTATAACGTTATATAGTATCACCATATAACGTATAACGTTATATAGTATTACGTTATAACGTATAACGTTATATATTATTACGTTATAACGTATAACGTTATAACGTATAACGTTATATAGTATTACGTTATAACGTATAACGTTATATAGTATTACGTTATAACGTATAACATTATATAGTATTACGTTATAACGTATAACGTTATATAGTATTACGTTATAACGTATAACGTTATATAGTATTACGTTATAACGTATAACGTTATATAGTATTACGTTATAACGTATAACGTTATATAGTATTACGTTATAACGTATAACGTTATATAGTATTACGTTATAACGTATAACGTTATATAGTATTACCATATAACGTATATCGTTATATAGTATTACCTTATAACGTATAACGTTATATAGTATTACGTTATAACGTATAACGTTATATAGTATTACGTTATGACGTATAACGTTATATAGTATTACGTTATAACGTATAACGTTATATGGTATTACCATATAACGTATAGCGTTATATAGTATTACTTTCTAACGTTATATAGTTTCACCATATAACGTATAACGTTATATAGTATTACGTTATAACGTATAACGTTATATAGTATTACGTTATAACGTATAACGTTATATAGTATTACGTTATGACGTATAACGTTATATGGTATTACCATATAACGTATAGCGTTATATAGTATTACGTTCTAACGTTATATAGTTTCACCATATAACGTATAACGTTATATAGTATTACGTTATAACGTATAACGTTATATAGTATTACGTTATAACGTATAACGTTATATAGTATTACGTTATAACGTATAACGTTATAACGTATAACGTTATATAGTATTACGTTATAACGTATAACATTATATAGTATTACGTTATAACGTATAACGTTATATAGTATTACGTTATAACGTATAACGTTATATAGTATTACGTTATAACGTATAACGTTATATAGTATTACGTTATAACGTATAACGTTATATAGTATTACGTTATAACGTATAACGTTATATAGTATTACGTTATAACGTATAACGTTATATAGTATTACGTTATAACGTATAACGTTATATAGTATTACGTTATAACGTATAACGTTATATCATATTACGTTATAACGTATAACATTATATCATATTACGTTATAACGTATAACGTTATATAGTATTACGTTATAACGTATAACATTATATCGTATTACGTTATAACGTTATATAGTATCACCATATAACGTATAACGTTATATAGTATTACGTTATAACGTATAACGTTATATATTATTACGTTATAACGTATAACGTTATAACGTATAACGTTATATAGTATTACGTTATAACGTATAACGTTATATAGTATTACGTTATAACGTATAACATTATATAGTATTACGTTATAACGTATAACGTTATATAGTATTACGTTATAACGTATAACGTTATATAGTATTACGTTATAACGTATAACGTTATATAGTATTACGTTATAACGTATAACGTTATGTAGTGTTACGTTATAACGTATAACGTTATATAGTATTACGTTATAACGTATAACGTTATATAGTATTACGTTATGACGTATAACGTTATATAGTATTACGTTATAACGTATAACGTTATATAGTATTACATTATAACGTATAACGTTATATAGTATTACGTTATAACGTATAACGTTATGTAGTGTTACGTTATAACGTATAACGTTATATAGTATTACGTTATAACGTATAACGTTATATAGTATTACGTTATGACGTATAACGTTATATAGTATTACGTTATAACGTATAACGTTATATAGTATTACGTTATAACGTATAACATTATATAGTATTACGTTATAACGTTATATAGTATCACCATATAACGTATAACGTTATATATTATTACGGTATAACGTATAACGTTATAACGTATAACGTTATATAGTATTACGTTATAACGTATAACGTTATATAGTATTACGATATAACGTATAACATTATATAGTATTACGTTATAACGTATAACGTTATATAGTGTTACGTTATAACGTATAACGTTATATAGTATTACGTTATAACGTATAACGTTATATAGTATTACGTTATAACGTATAACATTATATAGTATTACGTTATAACGTATAACGTTATATAGTATTACGTTATAACGTATAACGTTATATAGTATTACGTTATAACGTATAACGTTATATAGTATTACGTTATAACGTATAACGTTATATAGTATTACCATATAACGTATATCGTTATATAGTATTACCTTATAACGTATAACGTTATATAGTATTACGTTATAACGTATAACGTTATATAGTATTACGTTATGACGTATAACGTTATATAGTATTACGTTATAACGTATAACGTTATATGGTATTACCATATAACGTATAGCGTTATATAGTATTACTTTCTAACGTTATATAGTTTCACCATATAACGTATAACGTTATATAGTATTACGTTATAACGTATAACGTTATATAGTATTACGTTATAACGTATAACGTTATATAGTATTACGTTATGACGTATAACGTTATATGGTATTACCATATAACGTATAGCGTTATATAGTATTACGTTCTAACGTTATATAGTTTCACCATATAACGTATAACGTTATATAGTATTACGTTATAACGTATAACGTTATATAGTATTACGTTATAACGTATAACGTTATATAGTATTACGTTATAACGTATAACGTTATAACGTATAACGTTATATAGTATTACGTTATAACGTATAACATTATATAGTATTACGTTATAACGTATAACGTTATATAGTATTACGTTATAACGTATAACGTTATATAGTATTACGTTATAACGTATAACGTTATATAGTATTACGTTATAACGTATAACGTTATATAGTATTACGTTATAACGTATAACGTTATATAGTATTACGTTATAACGTATAACGTTATATAGTATTACGTTATAACGTATAACGTTATATAGTATTACGTTATAACGTATAACGTTATATCATATTACGTTATAACGTATAACATTATATCATATTACGTTATAACGTATAACGTTATATAGTATTACGTTATAACGTATAACATTATATCGTATTACGTTATAACGTTATATAGTATCACCATATAACGTATAACGTTATATAGTATTACGTTATAACGTATAACGTTATATATTATTACGTTATAACGTATAACGTTATAACGTATAACGTTATATAGTATTACGTTATAACGTATAACGTTATATAGTATTACGTTATAACGTATAACATTATATAGTATTACGTTATAACGTATAACGTTATATAGTATTACGTTATAACGTATAACGTTATATAGTATTACGTTATAACGTATAACGTTATATAGTATTACGTTATAACGTATAACGTTATGTAGTGTTACGTTATAACGTATAACGTTATATAGTATTACGTTATAACGTATAACGTTATATAGTATTACGTTATGACGTATAACGTTATATAGTATTACGTTATAACGTATAACGTTATATAGTATTACATTATAACGTATAACGTTATATAGTATTACGTTATAACGTATAACGTTATGTAGTGTTACGTTATAACGTATAACGTTATATAGTATTACGTTATAACGTATAACGTTATATAGTATTACGTTATGACGTATAACGTTATATAGTATTACGTTATAACGTATAACGTTATATAGTATTACGTTATAACGTATAACATTATATAGTATTACGTTATAACGTTATATAGTATCACCATATAACGTATAACGTTATATATTATTACGGTATAACGTATAACGTTATAACGTATAACGTTATATAGTATTACGTTATAACGTATAACGTTATATAGTATTACGATATAACGTATAACATTATATAGTATTACGTTATAACGTATAACGTTATATAGTGTTACGTTATAACGTATAACGTTATATAGTATTACGTTATAACGTATAACGTTATATAGTATTACGTTATAACGTATAACATTATATAGTATTACGTTATAACGTATAACGTTATATAGTATTACGTTATAACGTATAACGTTATATAGTATTACGTTATAACGTATAACGTTATATAGTATTACGTTATAACGTATAACGTTATATAGTATTACCATATAACGTATATCGTTATATAGTATTACCTTATAACGTATAACGTTATATAGTATTACGTTATAACGTATAACGTTATATAGTATTACGTTATGACGTATAACGTTATATAGTATTACGTTATAACGTATAACGTTATATGGTATTACCATATAACGTATAGCGTTATATAGTATTACTTTCTAACGTTATATAGTTTCACCATATAACGTATAACGTTATATAGTATTACGTTATAACGTATAACGTTATATAGTATCACCATATAACGTATAACGTTATATAGTATTACGTTATAACGTATAACGTTATATAGTATTACGTTATGACGTATAACGTTATATAGTATTAAGTCATAACGTATAACGTTATATAGTATTACGTTATAACGTATAACGTTATATAGTATTACGTTATAACGTATAACGTTATATAGTATTACGTTATGACGTATAACGTTATATGGTATTACCATATAACGTATAGCGTTATATAGTATTACGTTCTAACGTTATATAGTTTCACCATATAACGTATAACGTTATATAGTATTACGTTATAACGTATAACGTTATATAGTATTACGTCATAACGTATAACGTTATAACGTATAACGTTATATAGTATTACGTTATAACGTATAACATTATATAGTATTACGTTATAACGTTATATAGTATCACCATGTAACGTATAACGTTATATAGTATTACGTTATAACGTATAACGTTATATATTATTACGTTATAACGTATAACGTTATAACGTATAACGTTATATAGTATTACGTTATAACGTATAACGTTATATAGTATTACGTTATAACGTATAACATTATATAGTATTACGTTATAACGTATAACGTTATATAGTATTACGTTATAACGTATAACGTTATATAGTATTACGTTATAACGTATAACGTTATATAGTATTACGTTATAACGTATAACGTTATATAGTATTACGTTATAACGTATAACGTTATATAGTATTACGTTATAACGTATAACGTTATATAGTATTACCATATAACGTATATCGTTATATAGTATTACCTTATAACGTATAACGTTATATAGTATTACGTTATAACGTATAACGTTATATAGTATTACGTTATGACGTATAACGTTATATAGTATTACGTTATAACGTATAACGTTATATGGTATTACCATATAACGTATAGCGTTATATAGTATTACTTTCTAACGTTATATAGTTTCACCATATAACGTATAACGTTATATAGTATTACGTTATAACGTATAACGTTATATAGTATTACGTTATAACGTATAACGTTATATAGTATTACGTTATGACGTATAACGTTATATGGTATTACCATATAACGTATAGCGTTATATAGTATTACGTTCTAACGTTATATAGTTTCACCATATAACGTATAACGTTATATAGTATTACGTTATAACGTATAACGTTATATAGTATTACGTTATAACGTATAACGTTATATAGTATTACGTTATAACGTATAACGTTATAACGTATAACGTTATATAGTATTACGTTATAACGTATAACATTATATAGTATTACGTTATAACGTATAACGTTATATAGTATTACGTTATAACGTATAACGTTATATAGTATTACGTTATAACGTATAACGTTATATAGTATTACGTTATAACGTATAACGTTATATAGTATTACGTTATAACGTATAACGTTATATAGTATTACGTTATAACGTATAACGTTATATAGTATTACGTTATAACGTATAACGTTATATAGTATTACGTTATAACGTATAACGTTATATCATATTACGTTATAACGTATAACATTATATCATATTACGTTATAACGTATAACGTTATATAGTATTACGTTATAACGTATAACATTATATAGTATTACGTTATAACGTTATATAGTATCACCATATAACGTATAACGTTATATAGTATTACGTTATAACGTATAACGTTATATATTATTACGTTATAACGTATAACGTTATAACGTATAACGTTATATAGTATTACGTTATAACGTATAACGTTATATAGTATTACGTTATAACGTATAACATTATATAGTATTACGTTATAACGTATAACGTTATATAGTATTACGTTATAACGTATAACGTTATATAGTATTACGTTATAACGTATAACGTTATATAGTATTACGTTATAACGTATAACGTTATATAGTATTACGTTATAACGTATAACGTTATATAGTATTACGTTATAACGTATAACGTTATATAGTATTACCATATAACGTATATCGTTATATAGTATTACCTTATAACGTATAACGTTATATAGTATTACGTTATAACGTATAACGTTATATAGTATTACGTTATGACGTATAACGTTATATAGTATTACGTTATAACGTATAACGTTATATGGTATTACCATATAACGTATAGCGTTATATAGTATTACTTTCTAACGTTATATAGTTTCACCATATAACGTATAACGTTATATAGTATTACGTTATAACGTATAACGTTATATAGTATTACGTTATAACGTATAACGTTATATAGTATTACGTTATGACGTATAACGTTATATGGTATTACCATATAACGTATAGCGTTATATAGTATTACGTTCTAACGTTATATAGTTTCACCATATAACGTATAACGTTATATAGTATTACGTTATAACGTATAACGTTATATAGTATTACGTTATAACGTATAACGTTATATAGTATTACGTTATAACGTATAACGTTATAACGTATAACGTTATATAGTATTACGTTATAACGTATAACATTATATAGTATTACGTTATAACGTATAACGTTATATAGTATTACGTTATAACGTATAACGTTATATAGTATTACGTTATAACGTATAACGTTATATAGTATTACGTTATAACGTATAACGTTATATAGTATTACGTTATAACGTATAACGTTATATAGTATTACGTTATAACGTATAACGTTATATAGTATTACGTTATAACGTATAACGTTATATAGTATTACGTTATAACGTATAACGTTATATCATATTACGTTATAACGTATAACATTATATCATATTACGTTATAACGTATAACGTTATATAGTATTACGTTATAACGTATAACATTATATCGTATTACGTTATAACGTTATATAGTATCACCATATAACGTATAACGTTATATAGTATTACGTTATAACGTATAACGTTATATATTATTACGTTATAACGTATAACGTTATAACGTATAACGTTATATAGTATTACGTTATAACGTATAACGTTATATAGTATTACGTTATAACGTATAACATTATATAGTATTACGTTATAACGTATAACGTTATATAGTATTACGTTATAACGTATAACGTTATATAGTATTACGTTATAACGTATAACGTTATATAGTATTACGTTATAACGTATAACGTTATGTAGTGTTACGTTATAACGTATAACGTTATATAGTATTACGTTATAAAGTATAACGTTATATAGTATTACGTTATGACGTATAACGTTATATAGTATTACGTTATAACGTATAACGTTATATAGTATTACATTATAACGTATAACGTTATATAGTATTACGTTATAACGTATAACGTTATGTAGTGTTACGTTATAACGTATAACGTTATATAGTATTACGTTATAACGTATAAC
>NW_027185168.1:0-24826 GCF_040668555.2 Bombus flavifrons
GAACAAGCGGAAGAGCTCGCAAATCTCGATGATTTCGTCGATTTTGATGAAAACTGACCATCATTTCCTTCCGTTTGAGATATTTCGACGTTTAAACGCTCTTTTTACTCCATTTAACGTGCAGATTGCAATGCACAACCGTTTATCCGTCGAACAAGCGGAACAGCTCGCCAAATCTCGATGATTTCGTCGATTTTGAAGAAAACTGACCGTCATTTCCTTCCCATTTGAGATATTTCGACGTTTAAGCGCTCTTTTTACTCCATTTAACGTGCAGAATGCAATGCACAACCGCTTAACCGTCGAACAAGCGGAACAGCTCGCAAATCTCGATGATTTCGTCGATTTTTGATGAAAACTGACCGTCATTTCCTTCCGTTTGTGATATTTCGACGTTTAAACGCTCATTTCACTCCATTTTACTTGCAGAATGTAATAAACAACCGTTTAACCGTCGAAACAAGCGGAACAGCTCGCAAATCTCGATGATTTCGTCGATTTTGATGATAACTGACCGTCATTTCCTTCCCGTTTGAGATATTTCGACGTTTTAAACGCTCATTTCACTCCTTTTTACGTGCAGAATGTAATGCATGCCAGTTTCAACGTCTAAACAAGCGGAGCAGCTCGCAAATCTCGATGATTTCGTCGATTTTGACCAAAACTAAGCGTCATTTCCTTCCCGTTTGAGAAATTTCGACGTTTAAGCGCTCTTTTTACTCCATTTAACGTGCAGAATGTAATGCATGGCAGTTTCAACGTCTGAACAAGCGGAACAGCTCGCAAATCTAGATGATTTCGTCGATTTTGACCAAAACCAACCGTCATTTCCTTCTAGTTTGAGATATTTCGACGTTTAAGCGCTCTTTTTACTCCATTTAACGTGCAGAATGTAGTACACGCCAGTTTCAGCTTCGAAACAAGCGGAACAGCTCGCAAATCTCGATGGTTTCTGTCGATTTTGACCAAAACTAACCGTCATTTCCTTCCCGTTGAGATATTTCGACGTTTAAGCGCTATTTTTACTCCATTTAACGTGCAGAATGTAGTACACGCCAGTCTCAACGTCTAAACAAGCGGAACAGCTCGCAAATCTCGATGATTTCGTCGATTTTGACCAAAACTAACCGTCATTTCCTTCCCGTTTGAGAAATTTCGACGTTTAAGCGCTCTTTTTACTCCATTTTACGTGCAGAATGTAATGCATGCCAGTTTCAACGTCTAAACAAGCGGAACAGCTCGCAAATCTCGATGGTTTCGTCGATTTTGACCAAAACTAACCGTCATTTCCTTCCCGTTTGAGATATTTCGACGTTTAAGCGCTATTTTTACTCCATTTAACGTGCAGAATGTAGTACACGCTAGTTTCAGCTTCGAAACAGAGGAACAGCTCGCAAATCTCGATGATTTCGTCGATTTTGATGAAAACTGACCGTCATTTCCTTCCCGTTTGAGATTTTTCGACGTTTTAGCGCTCTTTTTACTCCTTTTTACGTGCAGAATGCAATACACAACCGTTTAGCCGTCGAAACAAGCGGAACAGCGAGCAAATCTCTATGATTTCGTCGATTTGAAGAAAACTGACAGTCATTTCCATCCCATTTGAGATATTTCGACGTTTAAGCGCTCTTTTTACTCCATTTAACGTGCAGAATGCAATGCACAACCGTTTAACCGTCGAAACAAGCGGAACAGCTCGCAAATCTCGATGATTTCGCCGATTTTGATTAAAACTGACCGTCATTTCCTACCCGTTTGAGATATTTCGACGTTTAAGCGCTCTTTTTACTCCATTTAACGTGCAGAATGCAATACACAACCGTTTAACCGTCGAAACAAGCGGAACAGCTAGCAAATCTCGATGATTTCGTCGATTTTGATGAAAACTGACCGTCATTTCCTTCCCGTTTGAGATATTTCGACGTTTAAGCGCTCATTTCACTCCTTTTTACTTGCAGAATGTAATAAACAACCGTTTAATCTTCGAAACAAGCGGAACAGCTCGCAAATCTCGATGATTTCGTCGATTTTGATGAAAACTGACCGTCATTTCCTTCCCGTTTGAGAAATTTCGACGTTTTAAACGCTCATTTCACTCCTTTTTACTTGCAGAATGTAATAAACAACCGTTTAATCGTCGAAACAAGCGGAACAGCTCGCAAATCTCGATGATTTCGTCGATTTTGATGAAAACTGACCGTCATTTCCTTCCCGTTTGAGATATTTCGACGTTTAAGCGCACTTTTCACTCCATTTAACGTGCAGGAATGTGATACACGCCAGTTTCAGCTTCGAAACAAGCGGAACAGCTCGCAAATCTCGATGATTTCGTCGATTTTGACAAAAATAACCGTCATTTCCTTCCCGTTTGAGATATTTCGACATTTAAGCGCTCTTTTTTCTCCATTTAACGTGCAGAATGTAATACACGCCAGTTTCAGCTTCGAAACAAGCGGAACAGCTCGCAAATCTCGATGATTTCGTCGATTTTTGTCCAAAACTGACCGTCATTTTCCTTGCCGTTTGAGATATTTCGACGTTTAAGCGCTCTTTTTACTCCATTTAACGTGCAAAATGCAATGCATGCCAGTTTCAGCTTCGAAACAAGCGGAACAGCTCGCAAATCTCGATGATTTCGTCGATTTTGAAAAAAACTGACCGTCATTTCCTTCCCGTTTGAGGTATTTCGACGTTTAAGCGCTCCTTTTACTCCATTTAACGTGCAGAATGTAATACACGCCAGTTTCAGCTTCGAAACAAGCGGAACAGCTCGCAAATCTCGATGATTTCGTCGATTTTGACCAAAACTGACCGTCATTTCATCCCGTTTGAGATATTTCGTCGTTTAAGCGCTCTTTTTTCTCCATTTAACGTGCAGAATGCAACGCACAACCGTTTAACCTTCGAAACAAGCGGAACAGCTCGCAAATCTCGATGATTTCGTCGATTTTGATGAAAACTGACCGTCAGTTCCTTTCCGTTTGAGATATTTCGACGTTTAAACGCTCATTTCACTCCTTTTTACGTGCAGAATGCAACGCACAACCGTTTAACCGTCGAAACAAGCGGAACAGCTAGCAAATCTCGATGATTTCGTCGATTTTGATGAAAACTGACCGTCATTTCCTTTCCGTTTGAGATATTTCGACGCTTAAACGCTCATTTCACTCCTTTTTACGTGCAGAATGCAACGCACAACCGTTTAACCGTCGAAACAAGCGGAACAGCTAGCAAATCTCGATGATTTCGTCGATTTTGATGAAAACTGACCGTCATTTCCTTCCCGTTTGAGGTATTTCGACGTTTAAGCGCTCCTTTTACTCCATTTAACGTGCAGAATGTAATACACGCCAGTTTCAGCTTCGAAACAAGCGGAACAGCTCGCAAATCTCGATGATTTCGTCGATTTTGACCAAAACTGACCGTCATTTCATCCCGTTTGAGATATTTCGTCGTTTAAGCGCTCTTTTTTCTCCATTTAACGTGCAGAATGCAACGCACAACCGTTTAACCTTCGAAACAAGCGGAACAGCTCGCAAATCTCGATGATTTCGTCGATTTTGATGAAAACTGACCGTCAGTTCCTTTCCGTTTGAGATATTTCGACGTTTAAACGCTCATTTCACTCCTTTTTACGTGCAGAATGCAACGCACAACCGTTTAACCGTCGAAACAAGCGGAACAGCTAGCAAATCTCGATGATTTCGTCGATTTTGATGAAAACTGACCGTCATTTCCTTTCCGTTTGAGATATTTCGACGCTTAAACGCTCATTTCACTCCTTTTTACGTGCAGAATGCAACGCACAACCGTTTAACCGTCGAAACAAGCGGAACAGCTAGCAAATCTCGATGATTTCGTCGATTTTGATGAAAACTGACCGTCATTTCCTTCCCGTTTGAGATATTTCGACGTTTAAACGCTCATTTCACTCCTTTTTACGTGCAGAATGCGATGCACAACCGTTTAACCGTCGAAACAAGCGGAACAGCTCGCAATTCTCGATGATTTCGTCGATTTTGATGAAAACTGACCGTCATTTCCTTCCCGTTTGAGATATTTCGACGTTTAAACGCTCATTTCACTCCTTTTTACGTGCAGAATGCAACGCACAACCGTTTAACCGTCGAAACAAGCGGAACAGCTAGCAAATCTCAATGATTTCGTCGATTTTGATGAAAACTGACCGTCATTTCCTTCCCGTTTGAGATATTTCGACGTTTAAACGCTCATTTCACTCCTTTTTACGTGCAGAATGCAACGCACAACCGTTTAACCGTCGAAACAAGCGGAACAGCTAGCAAATCTCGATGATTTCGTCGATTTTGATGAAAACTGACCGTCATTTCCTTCCCGTTTGAGATATTTCGACGTTTAAGCGCTCATTTCACTCCTTTTTACTTGCAGAATGTAATAAACAACCGTTTAATCTTCGAAACAAGCGGAACAGCTCGCAAATCTCGATGATTTCGTCGATTTTGTCCAAAACTGACCGTCATTTCCTTGCCGTTTGAGATATTTCGACGTTTAAGCGCTCCTTTTACTCCATTTAACGTGCAGAATGCAACGCACAACCGTTTAACCTTCGAAACAAGCGGAACAGCTCGCAAATCTCGATGATTTCGTCGATTTTGATGAAAACTGACCGTCATTTCCTTCCCGTTTGAGATATTTCGACGTTTAAACGCTCATTTCACTCCTTTTTACGTGCAGAATGCAACGCACAACCGTTTAACCGTCGAAACAAGCGGAACAGCTCGCAAATCTCGATGATTTCGTCGATTTGACAAAAATAACCGTCATTTCCTTGCCGTTTGAGATATTTCGACGTTTAAGCGCTCTTTTTTCTCCATTTAACGTGCAGAATGTAATACACGCCAGTTTCAGCTTCGAAACAAGCGGAACAGCTCGCAAATCTCGATGATTTCGTCGATTTTGATGAAAACTGACCGTCATTTCCTTCCCGTTTGAGATATTTCGACGTTTAAACGCTCATTTCACTCCTTTTTACGTGCAGAATGCAACGCACAACCGTTTAACCGTCGAAACAAGCGGAACAGCTAGCAAATCTCGATGATTTCGTCGATTTTGATGAAAACTGACCGTCATTTCCTTCCCGTTTGAGATATTTCGTCGTTTAAACGCTCATTTCACTCCTTTTTACTTGCAGAATGTAATAAACAACCGTTTAATCTTCGAAACAAGCGGAACAGCTCGCAAATCTCGATGATTTCGTCGATTTTGTCCAAAACTGACCGTCATTTCCTTGCCGTTTGAGATATTTCGACGTTTAAGCGCTCCTTTTACTCCATTTAACGTGCAGAATGCAACGCACAACCGTTTAACCTTCGAAACAAGCGGAACAGCTCGCAAATCTCGATGATTTCGTCGATTTTGATGAAAACTGACCGTCATTTCCTTCCCGTTTGAGATATTTCGACGTTTAAACGCTCATTTCACTCCTTTTTACGTGCAGAATGCAACGCACAACCGTTTAACCGTCGAAACAAGCGGAACAGGTAGCAAATCTCGATGATTTCGTCGATTTTGATGAAAACTGACCGTCATTTCCTTCCCGTTTGAGATATTTCGACGTTTAAACGCTCATTTCACTCCTTTTTACGTGCAGAATGCAATGCACAACCGTTTAACCTTCGAAACAAGCGGAACAGCTCGCAAATCTCGATGATTTCGTCGATTTTGATGAAAACTGACCGTCATTTCCTTCCCGTTTGAGAAATTTCGACGTTTAAACGCTCATTTCACTCCTTTTTACTTGCAGAATGTAATAAACAACCGTTTAATCGTCGAAACAAGCGGAACAGCTCGCAAATCTCGATGATTTCGTCGATTTTGATGAAAACTGACCGTCATTTCCTTCCCGTTTGAGATATTTCGACGTTTAAGCGCACTTTTCACTCCATTTAACGTGCAGAATGTGATACACGCCAGTTTCAGCTTCGAAACAAGCGGAACAGCTCGCAAATCTCGATGATTTCGTCGATTTTGACAAAAATAACCGTCATTTCCTTCCCGTTTGAGATATTTCGACATTTAAGCGCTCTTTTTTCTCCATTTAACGTGCAGAATGTAATACACGCCAGTTTCAGCTTCGAAACAAGCGGAACAGCTCGCAAATCTCGATGATTTCGTCGATTTTGTCCAAAACTGACCGTCATTTCCTTGCCGTTTGAGATATTTCGACGTTTAAGCGCTCTTTTTACTCCATTTAACGTGCAAAATGCAATGCATGCCAGTTTCAGCTTCGAAACAAGCGGAACAGCTCGCAAATCTCGATGATTTCGTCGATTTTGAAAAAAACTGACCGTCATTTCCTTCCCGTTTGAGGTATTTCGACGTTTAAGCGCTCCTTTTACTCCATTTAAAATGCAGAATGTAATACACGCCAGTTTCAGCTTCGAAACAAGCGGAACAGCTCGCAAATCTCGATGATTTCGTCGATTTTGACCAAAACTGACCGTCATTTCATCCCGTTTGAGATATTTCGTCGTTTAAGCGCTCTTTTTTCTCCATTTAACGTGCAGAATGCAACGCACAACCGTTTAACCGTCGAAACAAGCGGAACAGCTAGCAAATCTCGATGATTTCGTCGATTTTGATGAAAACTGACCGTCATTTCCTTTCCGTTTGAGATATTTCGACGCTTAAACGCTCATTTCACTCCTTTTTACGTGCAGAATGCAACGCACAACCGTTTAACCGTCGAAACAAGCGGAACAGCTAGCAAATCTCGATGATTTCGTCGATTTTGATGAAAACTGACCGTCATTTCCTTCCCGTTTGAGATATTTCGACGTTTAAACGCTCATTTCACTCCTTTTTACGTGCAGAATGCGATGCACAACCGTTTAACCGTCGAAACAAGCGGAACAGCTCGCAATTCTCGATGATTTCGTCGATTTTGATGAAAACTGACCGTCATTTCCTTCCCGTTTGAGATATTTCGACGTTTAAACGCTCATTTCACTCCTTTTTACGTGCAGAATGCAACGCACAACCGTTTAACCGTCGAAACAAGCGGAACAGCTAGCAAATCTCAATGATTTCGTCGATTTTGATGAAAACTGACCGTCATTTCCTTCCCGTTTGAGATATTTCGACGTTTAAACGCTCATTTCACTCCTTTTTACGTGCAGAATGCAACGCACAACCGTTTAACCGTCGAAACAAGCGGAACAGCTCGCAAATCTCGATGATTTCGTCGATTTTGATGAAAACTGACCGTCATCTCCTTCCCGTTTGAGATATTTCGACGTTTAAGCGCTCTTTTTATTCCATTTAACGTGCAGAATTTAATACACGCCAGTTTCAGCTTCGAAACAAGCGGAAGAGCTCGCAAATCTCGATGATTTCGTCGATTTTGTGCAAAACTGACCGTCATTTCCTTGCCGTTTGAGATATTTCGACGTTTAAGCGCTCTTTTTACTCCATTTAACGTGCAGAATGTAATGCATGCCAGTTTCAACGTCTAAACAAGAGCGACAGCTCGCAAATCTCAATGATTTCGTCGATTTTGACGAAAACTAACCGTCATTTCCTTCCCGTTTGAGATATTTCGAGGTTTAAGCCCCCTTTTTACTCCATTTAACGTGCAGAATGCAATGCATGCCAGTGTCAACGTCCAAACAAGCGGAACAGCTCGCAAATCTCGATGATTTCGTCGATTTTGACAAAAATAACCGTCATTTCCTTGCCGTTTGAGATATTTCGACGTTTAAGCGCTCTTTTTTCTCCATTTAACGTGCAGAATGTAATACACGCCAGTTTCAGCTTCGAAACAAGCGGAACAGCTCGCAGATCTCGATGATTTCGTCAATTTTGATGAAAACTGACCGTCATTTCCTTCCCGTTTGAGATATTTCGACGTTTAAACGCTCATTTCACTCCTTTTTACGTGCAGAATGCAACGCACAACCGTTTAACCGTCGAAACAAGCGGAACAGGTAGCAAATCTCGATGATTTCGTCGATTTTGATGGAAACTGACCGTCATTTCCTTCCTGTTTGAGATATTTCGACGTTTAAACGCTCATTTCACTCCCTTTTACGTGCAGAATGCAATGCACAACCGTTTAACCTTCGAAACAAGCGGAACAGCTCTCACATCTCGATGATTTCGTCGATTTTGATGATAACTGACCGTCATTTCCTTCCCGTTTGAGAAATTTCGACGTTCAAACGCTCATTTCACTCCTTTTTACATGCAGAATGTAATAAACAACCGTTTAATCGTCGAAACAAGCGGAACAGCTCGCAAATCTCGATGATTTCGTCGATTTTGATGAAAACTGATCGTCATTTCCTTCCCGTTTGAGATATTTCGACGTTTAAGCGCTCTATTTACTCCTTTTTACGTGCAGAATGCAATGCACAACCGTTTAACCTTCGAAACAAGCGGAACAGCTCGCAAATCTCGATGGTTTCGTCGATTTTGTCCAAAACTAACCGTCATTTCCTTCCCGTTTGAGATATTTCGACGTTTAAGCGCTCTTTTTACTCCATTTAACGTGCAAAATGCAATGCATGCCAGTTTCAGCGCCTAAACAAGCGGAACAGCTCGCAAATCTTGATGATTTCGTCGATTTTTACCAAAACTAACCGTCATTTCCTTCCCATTTGAGATATTTCGACGTTTAAGCGCTCCTTTTACTCCATTTAAGGTGCAGAATGTAATACACGCCAGTTTCAGCTTCGAAACAAGCGGAACAGCTCGCAAATCTCGATGATATCGTCGATTTTGACGAAAACTAACCGTCATTTCCTTCCCGTTTGAGATATTTCGACGTTTAAGCGCTCTTTTTACTCCATTTAACGTGCACAATGTAATGCACGACAGTTTCAACGTCTAGACAAGCGGAACGGCTCGCAAATCTCGATGATTTCGTCGATTTTGACGAAAACTAACCGTCATTTCCTTCCCGTTTGAGATATTTCGAGGTTCAAGCGCCCTTTTTACTCCATTTAACGTGCAGAATGTGATACACGCCAGTTTCAGCTTCGAAACAAGCGGAACAGCTCGCAAATCTCGATGATTTCGTCGATTTTGACAAAAATAACCGTCATTTCCTTGCCGTTTCAGATATTTCGACGTTTAAGCGCTCTTTTTTCTCCATTTAACGTGCAGAATGTAATACACGCCAGTTTCAGCTTCGAAACAAGCGGAACAGCTCGCAAATCTCGATGATTTCGTCGATTTTGATGAAAACTGACCGTCATTTCCTTCCCGTTTGAGATATTTCGACGTTTAAACGCTCATTTCACTCCTTTTTACGTGCAGAATGCAACGCACAACCGTTTAACCGTCGAAACAAGCGGAACAGGTAGCAAATCTCGATGATTTCGTCGATTTTGATGAAAACTGACCGTCAGTTCCTTTCCGTTTGAGATATTTCGACGTTTAAACGCTCATTTCACTCCTTTTTACGTGCAGAATGCAACGCACAACCGTTTAACCGTCGAAACAAGCGGAACAGCTAGCAAATCTCGATGATTTCGTCGATTTTGATGAAAACTGACCGTCATTTCCTTTCCGTTTGAGATATTTCGACGCTTAAACGCTCATTTCACTCCTTTTTACGTGCAGAATGCAACGCACAACCGTTTAACCGTCGAAACAAGCGGAACAGCTAGCAAATCTCGATGATTTCGTCGATTTTGATGAAAACTGACCGTCATTTCCTTCCCGTTTGAGATATTTCGACGTTTAAACGCTCATTTCACTCCTTTTTACGTGCAGAATGCGATGCACAACCGTTTAACCGTCGAAACAAGCGGAACAGCTCGCAATTCTCGATGATTTCGTCGATTTTGATGAAAACTGACCGTCATTTCCTTCCCGTTTGAGATATTTCGACGTTTAAACGCTCATTTCACTCCTTTTTACGTGCAGAATGCAACGCACAACCGTTTAACCGTCGAAACAAGCGGAACAGCTAGCAAATCTCAATGATTTCGTCGATTTTGATGAAAACTGACCGTCATCTCCTTCCCGTTTGAGATATTTCGACGTTTAAGCGCTCTTTTTATTCCATTTAACGTGCAGAATTTAATACACGCCAGTTTCAGCTTCGAAACAAGCGGAAGAGCTCGCAAATCTCGATGATTTCGTCGATTTTGTGCAAAACTGACCGTCATTTCCTTGCCGTTTGAGATATTTCGACGTTTAAGCGCTCTTTTTACTCCATTTAACGTGCAGAATGTAATGCATGCCAGTTTCAACGTCTAAACAAGAGCGACAGCTCGCAAATCTCAATGATTTCGTCGATTTTGACGAAAACTAACCGTCATTTCCTTCCCGTTTGAGATATTTCGAGGTTTAAGCCCCCTTTTTACTCCATTTAACGTGCAGAATGCAATGCATGCCAGTGTCAACGTCGAAACAAGCGGAACAGCTCGCAAATCTCGATGATTTCGTCGATTTTGACAAAAATAACCGTCATTTCCTTGCCGTTTGAGATATTTCGACGTTTAAGCGCTCTTTTTTCTCCATTTAACGTGCAGAATGTAATACACGCCAGTTTCAGCTTCGAAACAAGCGGAACAGCTCGCAGATCTCGATGATTTCGTCAATTTTGATGAAAACTGACCGTCATTTCCTTCCCGTTTGAGATATTTCGACGTTTAAACGCTCATTTCACTCCTTTTTACGTGCAGAATGCAACGCACAACCGTTTAACCGTCGAAACAAGCGGAACAGGTAGCAAATCTCGATGATTTCGTCGATTTTGATGGAAACTGACCGTCATTTCCTTCCCGTTTGAGATATTTCGACGTTTAAACGCTCATTTCACTCCCTTTTACGTGCAGAATGCAATGCACAACCGTTTAACCTTCGAAACAAGCGGAACAGCTCGCACATCTCGATGATTTCGTCGATTTTGATGATAACTGACCGTCATTTCCTTCCCGTTTGAGAAATTTCGACGTTCAAACGCTCATTTCACTCCTTTTTACTTGCAGAATGTAATAAACAACCGTTTAATCGTCGAAACAAGCGGAACAGCTCGCAAATCTCGATGATTTCGTCGATTTTGATGAAAACTGATCGTCATTTCCTTCCCGTTTGAGATATTTCGACGTTTAAGCGCTCTATTTACTCCTTTTTACGTGCAGAATGCAATGCACAACCGTTTAACCTTCGAAACAAGCGGAACAGCTCGCAAATCTCGATGGTTTCGTCGATTTTGTCCAAAACTAACCGTCATTTCCTTCCCGTTTGAGATATTTCGACGTTTAAGCGCTCTTTTTACTCCATTTAACGTGCAAAATGCAATGCATGCCAGTTTCAGCGCCTAAACAAGCGGAACAGCTCGCAAATCTTGATGATTTCGTCGATTTTTACCAAAACTAACCGTCATTTCCTTCCCATTTGAGATATTTCGACGTTTAAGCGCTCCTTTTACTCCATTTAACGTGCACAATGTAATGCACGACAGTTTCAACGTCTAGACAAGCGGAACGGCTCGCAAATCTCGATGATTTCGTCGATTTTGACGAAAACTAACCGTCATTTCCTTCCCGTTTGAGATATTTCGAGGTTCAAGCGCCCTTTTTACTCCATTTAACGTGCAGAATGCAATGCATGCCAGTGTCAACGTCGAAACAAGCGGAACAGCTCGCAAATCTCGATGATTTCGTCGATTTTGACAAAAATAACCGTCATTTCCTTGCCGTTTCAGATATTTCGACGTTTAAGCGCTCTTTTTTCTCCATTTAACGTGCAGAATGTAATACACGCCAGTTTCAGCTTCGAAACAAGCGGAACAGCTCGCAAATCTCGATGATTTCGTCGATTTTGATGAAAACTGACCGTCATTTCCTTCCCGTTTGAGATATTTCGACGTTTAAACGCTCATTTCACTCCTTTTTACGTGCAGAATGCAACGCACAACCGTTTAACCGTCGAAACAAGCGGAACAGGTAGCAAATCTCGATGATTTCGTCGATTTTGATGAAAACTGACCGTCATTTCCTTCCCGTTTGAGATATTTCGACGTTTAAACGCTCATTTCACTCCTTTTTACGTGCAGAATGCAATGCACAACCGTTTAACCTTCGAAACAAGCGGAACAGCTCGCAAATCTCGATGATTTCGTCGATTTTGATGAAAACTGACCGTCATTTCCTTCCCGTTTGAGAAATTTCGACGTTTAAACGCTCATTTCACTCCTTTTTACGTGCAGAATGTAATAAACAACCGTTTAATCGTCGAAACAAGCGGAACAGCTCGCAAATCTCGATGATTTCGTCGATTTTGATGAAAACTGACCGTCATTTCCTTCCCGTTTGAGATATTTCGAAGTTTAAGCGCACTTTTCACTCCATTTAACGTGCAGAATGTGATACACGCCAGTTTCAGCTTCGAAACAAGCGGAACAGCTCGCAAATCTCGATGATTTCGTCGATTTTGAAAAAAACTGACCGTCATTTCCTTCCCGTTTGAGGTATTTCGACGTTTAAGCGCTCCTTTTACTCCATTTAACGTGCAGAATGTAATACACGCCAGTTTCAGCTTCGAAACAAGCGGAACAGCTCGCAAATCTCGATGATTTCGTCGATTTTGACCAAAACTGACCGTCATTTCATCCCGTTTGAGATATTTCGTCGTTTAAGCGCTCTTTTTTCTCCATTTAACGTGCAGAATGCAACGCACAACCGTTTAACCGTCGAAACAAGCGGAACAGCTAGCAAATCTCGATGATTTCGTCGATTTTGATGAAAACTGACCGTCATTTCCTTCCCGTTTGAGATATTTCGACGTTTAAACGCTCATTTCACTCCTTTTTACGTGCAGAATGCGATGCACAACCGTTTAACCGTCGAAACAAGCGGAACAGCTCGCAATTCTCGATGATTTCGTCGATTTTGATGAAAACTGACCGTCATTTCCTTCCCGTTTGAGATATTTCGACGTTTAAACGCTCATTTCACTCCTTTTTACGTGCAGAATGCAACGCACAACCGTTTAACCGTCGAAACAAGCGGAACAGCTAGCAAATCTCAATGATTTCGTCGATTTTGATGAAAACTGACCGTCATCTCCTTCCCGTTTGAGATATTTCGACGTTTAAGCGCTCTTTTTATTCCATTTAACGTGCAGAATTTAATACACGCCAGTTTCAGCTTCGAAACAAGCGGAAGAGCTCGCAAATCTCGATGATTTCGTCGATTTTGTGCAAAACTGACCGTCATTTCCTTGCCGTTTGAGATATTTCGACGTTTAAGCGCTCTTTTTACTCCATTTAACGTGCAGAATGTAATGCATGCCAGTTTCAACGTCTAAACAAGAGCGACAGCTCGCAAATCTCAATGATTTCGTCGATTTTGACGAAAACTAACCGTCATTTCCTTCCCGTTTGAGATATTTCGAGGTTTAAGCCCCCTTTTTACTCCATTTAACGTGCAGAATGCAATGCATGCCAGTGTCAACGTCGAAACAAGCGGAACAGCTCGCAAATCTCGATGATTTCGTCGATTTTGACAAAAATAACCGTCATTTCCTTGCCGTTTGAGATATTTCGACGTTTAAGCGCTCTTTTTTCTCCATTTAACGTGCAGAATGTAATACACGCCAGTTTCAGCTTCGAAACAAGCGGAACAGCTCGCAGATCTCGATGATTTCGTCAATTTTGATGAAAACTGACCGTCATTTCCTTCCCGTTTGAGATATTTCGACGTTTAAACGCTCATTTCACTCCTTTTTACGTGCAGAATGCAACGCACAACCGTTTAACCGTCGAAACAAGCGGAACAGGTAGCAAATCTCGATGATTTCGTCGATTTTGATGGAAACTGACCGTCATTTCCTTCCCGTTTGAGATATTTCGACGTTTAAACGCTCATTTCACTCCCTTTTACGTGCAGAATGCAATGCACAACCGTTTAACCTTCGAAACAAGCGGAACAGCTCGCACATCTCGATGATTTCGTCGATTTTGATGATAACTGACCGTCATTTCCTTCCCGTTTGAGAAATTTCGACGTTCAAACGCTCATTTCACTCCTTTTTACTTGCAGAATGTAATAAACAACCGTTTAATCGTCGAAACAAGCGGAACAGCTCGCAAATCTCGATGATTTCGTCGATTTTGATGAAAACTGATCGTCATTTCCTTCCCGTTTGAGATATTTCGACGTTTAAGCGCTCTATTTACTCCTTTTTACGTGCAGAATGCAATGCACAACCGTTTAACCTTCGAAACAAGCGGAACAGCTCGCAAATCTCGATGGTTTCGTCGATTTTGTCCAAAACTAACCGTCATTTCCTTCCCGTTTGAGATATTTCGACGTTTAAGCGCTCTTTTACTCCATTTAACGTGCAAAATGCAATGCATGCCAGTTTCAGCGCCTAAACAAGCGGAACAGCTCGCAAATCTCGATGATTTCGTCGATTTTTACCAAAACTAACCGTCATTTCCTTCCCATTTGAGATATTTCGACGTTTAAGCGCTCCTTTTACTCCATTTAACGTGCACAATGTAATGCACGACAGTTTCAACGTCTAGACAAGCGGAACGGCTCGCAAATCTCGATGATTTCGTCGATTTTGACGAAAACTAACCGTCATTTCCTTCCCGTTTGAGATATTTCGAGGTTCAAGCGCCCTTTTTACTCCATTTAACGTGCAGAATGCAATGCATGCCAGTGTCAACGTCGAAACAAGCGGAACAGCTCGCAAATCTCGATGATTTCGTCGATTTTGACAAAAATAACCGTCATTTCCTTGCCGTTTCAGATATTTCGACGTTTAAGCGCTCTTTTTTCTCCATTTAACGTGCAGAATGTAATACACGCCAGTTTCAGCTTCGAAACAAGCGGAACAGCTCGCAAATCTCGATGATTTCGTCGATTTTGATGAAAACTGACCGTCATTTCCTTCCCGTTTGAGATATTTCGACGTTTAAACGCTCATTTCACTCCTTTTTACGTGCAGAATGCAACGCACAACCGTTTAACCGTCGAAACAAGCGGAACAGGTAGCAAATCTCGATGATTCGTCGATTTTGATGAAAACTGACCGTCATTTCCTTCCCGTTTGAGATATTTCGACGTTTAAACGCTCATTTCACTCCTTTTTACGTGCAGAATGCAATGCACAACCGTTTAACCTTCGAAACAAGCGGAACAGCTCGCAAATCTCGATGATTTCGTCGATTTTGATGAAAACTGACCGTCATTTCCTTCCCGTTTGAGAAATTTCGACGTTTAAACGCTCATTTCACTCCTTTTTACGTGCAGAATGTAATAAACAACCGTTTAATCGTCGAAACAAGCGGAACAGCTCGCAAATCTCGATGATTTCGTCGATTTTGATGAAAACTGACCGTCATTTCCTTCCCGTTTGAGATATTTCGACGTTTAAGCGCACTTTTCACTCCATTTAACGTGCAGAATGTGATACACGCCAGTTTCAGCTTCGAAACAAGCGGAACAGCTCGCAAATCTCGATGATTTCGTCGATTTTGACAAAAATAACCGTCATTTCCTTCCCGTTTGAGATATTTCGACGTTTAAGCGCTCTTTTTTCTCCATTTAACGTGCAGAATGTAATACACGCCAGTTTCAGTTTCGAAACAAGCGGAACAGCTCGCAAATCTCGATGATTTCGTCGATTTTGTCCAAAACTGACCGTCATTTCCTTGCCGTTTGAGATATTTCGACGTTTAAGCGCTCTTTTTACTCCATTTAACGTGCAAAATGCAATGCATGCCAGTTTCAGCTTCGAAACAAGCGGAACAGCTCGCAAATCTCGATGATTTCGTCGATTTTGACAAAAATAACCGTCATTTCCTTCCCGTTTGAGATATTTCGACGTTTAAGCGCTCCTTTTACTCCATTTAACGTGCAGAATGTAATACACGCCAGTTTCAGCTTCGAAACAAGCGGAACAGCTCGCAAATCTCGATGATTTCGTCGATTTTGACCAAAACTGACCGTCATTTCCTTCCCGTTTGAGATATTTCGACGTTTAAACGCTCTTTTTTCTCCATTTAACGTGCAGAATGTAATACACGCCAGTTTCAGCTTCGAAACAAGCGGAACAGCTCGCAAATCTCGATGATTTCGTCGATTTTGAAGAAAACTGACCGTCATTTCCTTTCCGTTTGAGATATTTCGACGCTTAAACGCTCATTTCACTCCTTTTTACGTGCAGAATGCAACGCACAACCGTTTAACCGTCGAAACAAGCGGAACAGCTAGCAAATCTCGATGATTTCGTCGATTTTGATGAAAACTGACCGTCATTTCCTTCCCGTTTGAGATATTTCGACGTTTAAACGCTCATTTCACTCCTTTTTACGTGCAGAATGCGATGCACAACCGTTTAACCTTCGAAACAAGCGGAACAGCTCGCAAATCTCGATGATTTCGTCGATTTTGATGAAAACTGACCGTCATCTCCTTCCCGTTTGAGATATTTCGACGTTTAAGCGCTCTTTTTACTCCTTTTTACGTGCAGAATGTAATAAACAACCGTTTAACCGTCGAAACAAGCGGAACAGCTCGCAAATCTCGATGATTTCGTCGATTTTGACCAAAACTGACCGTCATTTCCTTCCCGTTTGAGAAATTTCGACGCTTAAGCGCTCTTTTTACTCCATTTAACGTGCAGAATGTAATACACGCCAGTTTCAGCTTCGAAACAAGCGGAACAGCTCGCAAATCTCGATGATTTCGTCGATTTTGACCAAAACTGACCGTCATTTCCTTCCCGTTTGAGATATTTCGACGTTTAAGCGCTCTTTTTACTCCATTTAACGTGCAGAATGTAATACACGCCAGTTTCAGCTTCGAAACAAGCGGAACAGCTCGCAAATCTCAATGATTTCGTCGATTTTGTCCAAAACTGACCGTCATTTCCTTGCCGTTTGAGATATTTCGACGTTTAAGCGCTCTTTTTACTCCATTTAACGTGCAAAATGCAATGCATGCCAGTTTCAGCTTCGAAACAACCGGAACAGCTCGCAAATCTCGATGATTTCGTCGATTTTGACCAAAACTGACCGTCATTTCCTTCCCGTTTGAGGCATTTCGACGTTTAAGCGCTCTTTTTACTCCATTTAACGTGCAGAATGTAATACACGCCAGTTTCAGCTTCGAAACAAGCGGAACAGCTCGCAAATCTCGATGTTTTCGTCGATTTTGACCAAAACTGACCGTCATTTCCTTCCCGTTTGAGATATTTCGACGTTTAAGCGCTCTTTTTTCTCCATTTAACGTGCAGAATGTAATACACGCCAGTTTCAGCTTCGAAACAAGCGGAACAGCTCGCAAATCTCGATGATTTCGTCGATTTTGATGAAAACTGACCGTCATCTCCTTCCCGTTTGAGATATTTCGACGTTTAAGCGCTCTTTTTACTCCTTTTTACGTGCAGAATGCAACGCACAACCGTTTAACCGTCGAAACAAGCGGAACAGCTAGCAAATCTCAATGATTTCGTCGATTTTGATGAAAACTGACCGTCATTTCCTTCCCGTTTGAGATATTTCGACGTTTAAACGCTCATTTCACTCCTTTTTACGTGCAGAATGCGATGCACAACCGTTTAACCTTCGAAACAAGCGGAACAGCTCGCAAATCTCGATGATTTCGTCGATTTTGATGAAAACTGACCGTCATTTCCTTCCCGTTTGAGGCATTTCGACGTTTAAGCGCTCTTTTTTCTCCATTTAACGTGCAGAATGTAATACACGCCAGTTTCAGCTTCGAAACAAGCGGAAAAGCTCGCAAATCTCGACGATTTCGTCGATTTTGATGAAAACTGAGCGTCATTTCCTTCCCGTTTGAGATATTTCGACGTTTAAACGCTCATTTCACTCCTTTTTACGTGCAGAATGCAAAGCACAACCGTTTAACCGTCGAAACAAGCGGAACAGCTAGCAAATCTCAATGATTTCGTCGATTTTGATGAAAACTGACCGTCATTTCCTTCCCGTTTGAGATATTTCGACGTTTAAACGCTCATATCACTCCTTTTTACGTGCAGAATGCGATGCACAACCGTTTAACCTTCGAAACAAGCGGAACAGCTCGCAAATCTCGATGATTTCGTCGATTATGATGAAAACTGACCGTCATCTCCTTCCCGTTTGAGATATTTCGACGTTTAAGCGCTCTTTTTACTCCTTTTTACGTGCAGAATGTAATAAACAACCGTTTAACCATCGAAACAAGCGGAACAGCTCGCAAATCTCGATGATTTCGTCGATTTTGACCAAAACTGACCGTCATTTCCTTCCCGTTTGAGAAATTTCGACGTTTAAGCGCTCTTTTTACTCCATTTAACGTGCAGAATGTAATACACGCCAGTTTCAGCTTCGAAACAAGCGGAACAGCTCGCAAATCTCGATGATTTCGTCGATTTTGACCAAAACTGACCGTCATTTCCTTCCCGTTTGAGATATTTCGACGTTTAAGCGCTCTTTTTACTCCTTTTTACGTGCAGAATGCAATGCACAACCGTTTAACCTTCGAAACAAGCGGAACAGCTCGCAAATCTCGATGATTTCGTCGATTTTGATGAAAACTGACCGTCATTTCCTTCCCGTTTGAGATATTTCGACGTTTAAGCGCTCTTTTTTCTCCATTTAACGTGCAGAATGTAATACACGCCAGTTTCAGCTTCGAAACAAGCGGAACAGCTCGCAAATCTCGATGATTTCGTCGATTTTGTCCAAAACTGACCGTCATTTCCTTGCCGTTTGAGATATTTCGACGTTTAAGCGCTCTTTTTACTCCATTTAACGTGCAAAATGCAATGCATGCCAGTTTCAGCTTCGAAACAACCGGAACAGCTCGCAAATCTCGATGATTTCGTCGATTTTGACCAAAACTGACCGTCATTTCCTTCCCGTTTGAGGTATTTCGACGTTTAAGCGCTCTTTTTACTCCATTTCACGTGCAGAATGTAATACACGCCAGTTTCAGCTTCGAAACAAGCGGAACAGCTCGCAAATCTCGATGATTTCGTCGATTTTGACCAAAACTGACCGTCATTTCCTTCCCGTTTGAGATATTTCGACGTTTAAGCGCTCTTTTTTCTCCATTTAACGTGCAGAATGTAATACACGCCAGTTTCAGCTTCGAAACAAGCGGAACAGCTCGCAAATCTCGATGATTTCGTCGATTTTGATGAAAACTGACCGTCATCTCCTTCCCGTTTGAGATATTTCGACGTTTAAGCGCTCTTTTTACTCCTTTTTACGTGCAGAATGTAATAAACAACCGTTTAACCGTCGAAACAAGCGGAACAGCTCGCAAATCTCGATGATTTCGTCGATTTTGATGAAAACTGACCGTCATTTCCTTAACGTTTGAGATATTTCGACGTTTAAACGCTCATTTCACTCCTTTTTACTTGCAGAATGTAATAAACAACCGTTTAATCGTCGAAACAAGCGGAACAGCTCGCAAATCTCGATGATTTCGTCGATTTTGATGAAAACTGACCGTCATTTCCTTCCCGTTTGAGATATTTCGACGTTTAAGCGCACTTTTCGCTCCACTTAACGTGCAGAATGTGATACACGCCAGTTTCAGCTTCGAAACAAGCGGAACAGCTCGCAAATCTCGATGATTTCGTCGATTTTGACAAAAATAACCGTCATTTCCTTCCCGTTTGAGGTATTTCAACATTTAAGCGCTGTTTTTACTCCATTTAACGTGCAGAATGTAATACACGCCAGTTTCAGCTTCGAAACAAGCGGAACAGCTCGCAAATCTCGGTGATTTCGTCGATTTTGACCAAAACTGACCGTCATTTCCTTCCCGTTTGAGATATTTCGACGTTTAAGCGCTCTTTTTACTCCATTTAAGGTGCAGAATGTAATACACGCCAGTTTCAGCTTCGAAACAAGCGGAACAGCTAGCAAATCTCGATGATTTCGTCGATTTTGATGAAAACTGACCGTCATTTCCTTTCCGTTTGAGATATTTCGACGCTTAAACGCTCATTTCACTCCTTTTTACGTGCAGAATGCAACGCACAACCGTTTAACCGTCGAAACAAGCGGAACAGCTCGCAAATCTCGATGATTTCGTCGATTTTGATGAAAACTGACTGTCATCTCCTTCCCGTTTGAGATATTTCGACGTTTAAGCGCTCTTTTTACTCCTTTTTACGTGCAGAATGTAATAAACAACCGTTTAACCGTCGAAACAAGCGGAACAGCTCGCAAATCTCGATGATTTCGTCGATTTTGATGAAAACTGACCGTCATTTCCTTCCCGTTTGAGATATTTCGACGTTTAAGCGCTCTTTTTACTCCTTTTTACGTGCAGAATGCAATGCACAACCGTTTAACCTTCGAAACAAGCGGAACAGCTCGCAAATCTCGATGATTTCGTCGATTTTGATGAAAACTGACCGTCATTTCCTTCCCGTTTGAGATATTTCGACGTTTAAGCGCTCTTTTTACTCCTTTTTACGTGCAGAATGCAATGCACAACCGTTTAACCTTCGAAACAAGCGGAACAGCTCGCAAATCTCGATGATTTCGTCGATTTTGACAAAATAACCGTCATTTCCTTCCCGTTTGAGATATTTCGACGTTTAAGCGCTCTTTTTTCTCCATTTAACGTGCAGAATGTAATACACGCCAGTTTCAGCTTCGAAACAAGCGGAACAGCTAGCAAATCTCAATGATTTCGTCGATTTTGATGAAAACTGACCGTCATTTCCTTCCCGTTTGAGATATTTCGACGTTTAAGCGCTCTTTTTACTCCTTTTTACGTGCAGAATGCAATGCACAACCGTTTAACCTTCGAAACAAGCGGAACAGCTCGCAAATCTCGATGATTTCGTCGATTTTGACAAAAATAACCGTCATTTCCTTCCCGTTTGAGATATTTCGACGTTTAAGCGCTCTTTTTTCTCCATTTAACGTGCAGAATGTAATACACGCCAGTTTCAGCTTCGAAACAAGCGGAACAGCTCGCAAATCTCGATGATTTCGTCGATTTTGATGAAAACTGACCGTCATCTCCTTCCCGTTTGAGATATTTCGACGTTTAAGCGCTCTTTTTACTCCTTTTTACGTGCAGAATGTAATAAACAACCGTTTAACCGTCGAAACAAGCGGAACAGCTCGCAAATCTCGATGATTTCGTCGATTTTGATGAAAACTGACCGTCATCTCCTTCCCGTTTGAGATATTTCGACGTTTAAGCGCTCTTTTTACTCCTTTTTACGTGCAGAATTTAATAAACAACCGTTTAACCGTCGAAACAAGCGGAACAGCTCGCAAATCTCGATGATTTTGTCGATTTTGATGAAAACTGACCGTCATTTCCTTAACGTTTGAGATATTTAGACGTTTAAGCGCTCTTTTTACTCCTTTTTACGTGCAGAATTTAATAAACAACCGTTTAACCGTCGAAACAAGCGGAACAGCTCGCAAATCTCGATGATTTTGTCGATTTTGATGAAAACTGACCGTCATTTCCTTCCCGTTTGAGATATTTCGACGTTTAAGCGCTCTTTTTATTCCATTTAACGTGCAGAATGTAATACACGCCAGTTTCAGCTTTGAAACAAGCGGAACAGCTCGCAAATCTCGATGATTTCGACGATTTTGTCCAAAACTGACCGTCATTTCCTTGCCGTTTGAGATATTTCGACGTTTAAGCGCTCTTTTTACTCCATTTAACGTGCAAAATGCAATGCATGCCAGTTTCAGCTTCGAAACAAGCGGAACAGCTCGCAAATCTCGATGATTTCGTCGATTTTGACCAAATCTGACCGTCATTTCCTTCCCGTTTGAGATATTTCGACGTTTAAGCGCTCTTTTTATTCCATTTAACGTGCAGAATGTAATACACGCCAGTTTCAGCTTCGAAACAAGCGGTACAGCTCGCAAATCTCGATGATTTCGTCGATTTTGATGAAAACTGACCGTCATTTCCTTTCCGTTTGAGATATTTCGACGTTTAAACGCTCATTTCACTCCTTTTTACTTGCAGAATGTAATAAACAACCGTTTAATCGTCGAAACAAGCGGAACAGCTCGCAAATCTCGATGATTTCGTCGATTTTGATGAAAACTGACCGTCATTTCCTTCCCGTTTGAGATATTTCGACGTTTAAGCGCACTTTTCGCTCCACTTAACGTGCAGAATGTGATACACGCCAGTTTCAGCTTCGAAACAAGCGGAACAGCTCGCAAATCTCGATGGTTTCGTCGATTTTGACAAAAATAACCGTCATTTCCTTCCCGTTTGAGGTATTTCGACGTTTAAGCGCTCTTTTTACTCCATTTAACGTGCAGAATGTAATACACGCCAGTTTCAGCTTCGAAACAAGCGGAACAGCTCGCAAATCTCGATGATTTCGTCGATTTTGACCAAAACTGACCGTCATTTCCTTCCCGTTTGAGATATTTCGACGTTTAAGCGCTCTTTTTACTCCATTTAAGGTGCAGAATGTAATACACGCCAGTTTCAGCTTCGAAACAAGCGGAACAGCTAGCAAATCTCAATGATTTCGTCGATTTTGATGAAAACTGACCGTCATCTCTTTCCCGTTTGAGATATTTCGCCGTTTAAGCGCCCTTTTTACTCCTTTTTACGTGCAGAATGTAATAAACAACCGTTTAACCGTCGAAACAAGCGGAACAGCTCGCAAATCTCGATGATTTCGTCGATTTTGATGAAAACTGACCGTCATTTCCTTAACGTTTGAGATATTTCGACGTTTAAGCGCTCTTTTTACTCCTTTTTACGTGCAGAATGCAATGCACAGCCGTTTAACCATCGAAACAAGCGGAACAGCTCGCAAATCTCGATGATTTCGTCGATTTTGACCAAAACTGACCGTCATTTCCTTCCCGTTTGAGAAATTTCGACGTTTAAGCGCTCTTTTTACTCCATTTAACGTGCAGAATGTAATACACGCCAGTTTCAGCTTCGAAACAAGCGGAACAGCTCGCAAATCTCGATGATTTCGTCGATTTTGACCAGAACTGACCGTCATTTCCTTCCCGTTTGAGATATTTCGACGTTTAAGCGCTCTTTTTACTCCTTTTTACGTGCAGAATGTAATAAACAACCGTTTAACCGTCGAAACAAGCGGAACAGCTCGCAAATCTCGATGATTTCGTCGATTTTGATGAAAACTGACCGTCATTTCCTTCCCGTTTGAGATATTTCGACGTTTAAGCGCTCTTTTTACTCCTTTTTACGTGCAGAATGCAATGCACAACCGTTTAACCTTCGAAACAAGCGGAACAGCTCGCAAATCTCGATGATTTCGTCGATTTTGACCAGAACTGACCGTCATTTCCTTCCCGTTTGAGATATTTCGACGTTTAAGCGCTCTTTTTACTCCTTTTTACGTGCAGAATGTAATAAACAACCGTTTAACCGTCGAAACAAGCGGAACAGCTCGCAAATCTCGATGATTTCGTCGATTTTGATGAAAACTGACCGTCATTTCCTTCCCGTTTGAGATATTTCGACGTTTAAGCGCTCTTTTTACTCCTTTTTACGTGCAGAATGCAATGCACAACCGTTTAACCTTCGAAACAAGCGGAACAGCTCGCAAATCTCGATGATTTCGTCGATTTTGTCCAAAACTGACCGTCATTTCCTTCCCGTTTGAGATATTTCGACGTTTAAGCGCTCTTTTTACTCCTTTTTACGTGCAGCATGTAATGCACAACCGTTTAACCTTCGAAACAAGCGGAACAGCTCGCAAATCTCGATGATTTCGTCGATTTTGACAAAAATAACCGTCATTTCCTTCCCGTTTGAGATATTTCGACGTTTAAGCGCTCTTTTTTCTCCATTTAAAGTGCAGAATGTAATACACGCCAGTTTCAGGTTCGAAACAAGCGGAACAGCTCGCAAATCTCGATGATTTCGTCGATTTTGTCCAAAACTGACCGTCATTTCCTTCCCGTTTGAGATATTTCGACGTTTAAGCGCTCTTTTTACTCCTTTTTACGTGCAGAATGTAATGCACAACCGTTTAACCTTCGAAACAAGCGGAACAGCTCGCAAATCTCGATGATTTCGTCGATTTTGACAAAATAACCGTCATTTCCTTCCCGTTTGAGATATTTCGACGTTTAAGCGCTCTTTTTTCTCCATTTAAAGTGCAGAATGTAATACACGCCAGTTTCAGGTTCGAAACAAGCGGAACAGCTCGCAAATCTCGATGATTTCGTCGATTTTGTCCAAAACTGACCGTCATTTCCTTGCCGTTTGAGATATTTCGACGTTAAGCGCTCTTTTTACTCCACTTTAACGTGCAAAATGCAATGCATGCCAGTTTCAGCTTCGAAACAACCGGAACAGCTCGCAAATCTCGATGATTTCGTCGATTTTTGACCAAAACTGACCGTCATTTCCTTCCCGTTTGAGTATTTCGACGTTTAAGCGCTCTTTTTACACCATTTGACGTGCAGAATGTAATACACGCCAGTTTCAGCTTCGAAACAAGCGGAACAGCTCGCAAATCTCGATGATTCCGTCGATTTTGACCAAAACTGACCGTCATTTCCTTCCCGTTTGAGATATTTCGACGTTTAAGCGCTCTTTTTTCTCCATTTAACGTGCAGAATGTAATACACGCCAGTTTCAGCTTCGAAACAAGCGGAACAGCTCGCAAATCTCGATTATTTCGTCGATTTTGATGATAACTGACCGTCATTTCCTTCCCGTTTGAGATATTTCGATGTTTAAACGCTCATTTCACTCCTTTTTACGTGCAGAATGCGATGCACAACGTTTAACCTTCGAAACAAGCGGAACAGCTCGCAAATCTCGATGATTTCGTCGATTTTGATGAAAACTGACCGTCATCT